>NW_028230448.1:600000-770000 GCF_043228905.1 Azolla caroliniana | reverse complement strand
TTTTCTTCTCTCTTGTACCCAGGAATGCTGATTTGAAGTCTATTCCTTCCTTAGAGCAAGACCTTATCTTGGTGGAGAGAGCTAGTAATAAAGCTAATACTGAGAAATCCATGGAGAAAATTTGTGGCTGGAATTCACCAAGCTTGACGATATACCCGTTACGGAAACCTTCTCCTGAAGGGGAACCATTCGGCCGAACCCAACGATATGGTTCGAATTCTTTGAGATTAACACTGTGCCCATTAGGATTGAAGCAGAGGTGGGGCTCTGATTTGGAACTGGCGAGCCCGAAAGTGCTGCAAATCGCCGTGCCAAAAGCAGCACCAGCTCAGCAAGGTATTTATTAATCAGTCTCCCATGTCACTTCTGCCTTGTATAGAGTGAGGTTCATGCCATTTCTACATGTATTTGATTGAACCCTAATTGGAATGACATGAAGATGTTTTAAAGACATTGTCGTTTCAGGTCCTCATAAGTCCTCAAGCTCTTCTTTGAAACAAGACCATCATGCCCTCCTAGACTTGAACCTTGATATCTCCGACTCCCTCTCGGAGCACAATGAAGAAGACTGGCTCCCTCCGCAACCATTGATGATGTCCGAAGAAAGCTGTTTCTCTGTGGAATGTTTCGCCCCCGATAGCCCGATGTGTTATGACAAGGCGTTCTTCTATCCGAGAGCGAGAATGAAGCAATTTACACCATCTTCATCTAGTGATGAGAGCAATCTCAATTCCAATACCAGCATCAGTACCAGTACCAGTGCCCTCAGGGCTCAGGTGGTATCGGAAATGAACTCGAATTCATGCACTAGATCTAGTGGCATTCTCTCGGCTGCGAGAATCAGCAATATTGTTGGTGGATTTACTCATGAGAAATCGTTCCAAGAGTCTCCTGCCGCATCCACTGATCATAGTTGGAAAGAGGAAAGTAGTGTGACCCAGAACTGGGGGCCACTCCCCCCAAGTAATGGGGAGGTCAATGTTAACCGAGCTCGGGCTCGATCGAATAGCACTAGCGAGAGGATTACGGAGATAACCCTTCATGAGCTTTCTCAATACTTCCACATGCCCATCACCCAAGCCTCCAAAGAGCTCAAAGTTGGCCTAACAGTCCTTAAGAAGCGGTGCCGAGAGTTTGGCATACCACGTTGGCCACATCGCAAGATGAAGAGCTTGGAAAGCTTGATCAACAATATCCAGGTAAGCAAATGTATTTCCGAGAATTCACTTTTCAAACATCTTGTGATATTAGGACCTATCATTAGTGAGCATATTTAGGTGAGATGGAGTATACTTACCTATGTTGATGGACCCAATGCACTCCTAAGTAGGTATGCTTTTAGCTCACCTATGAAAGCCCATATATATATATATATATATATTTGACCCTCGCTTTGTACAGCATTATATGCTCTTTGAACATCTTCAAGGAAGCATATCGGAAAGTGTGGTCTTTCTCACATGGGAAAATATCTAAAGTGGGTTCTCGGCCACAAGAGAAATGTCTATGCGCCTTTGAACATTTGAAAGGAAGAATGTGGGAATGTTGGTTCTTTCCCACATATAGAAATGTTTGTGCTTGTTTAACAAATACTGTAAGAATATATGAAGGAAAGTGGACCTGTCTCCCACATGGTAAAACATCCACTCTATTGGAACAGTCTTAAACGAAAACATATGGGAAAGTGAGGTCTTCCCCACATCGGAAAACATGTATATCCCTGACAGATCTAGCTATGTATGCACTGACTTGACATGTAGAAATGTTTGTGCTTGTTGAACACTGTAAGAAAAACATGAAGGAAAATGAACCTCTCTCCCACATGGTAAAAACATCCACTCTTTTGGAACAGTCTTACTTAAACAAACGTGAGGGAAAGTGAGGTCTTGTAGCATTGAACATCCAGAAGCTCGTTGTGGTGGAACATGTAGGGACTCTTTTGTTCCCTCATAGGAAGAATGTCTGAAGACTTCTTGTGACATTCAGCTAATTTGGGAAACAGAGGAGGCTCTTTCTCACCTTTGAGAAATGAAATGTCTAGAGCTTGTAGTATATTCAGCTAGAGACGGGAAGTGGGCTATTTCGTTGACATGTGATGAATGTCTAAAACTTCTTGTTCGCTCACCTATGTTCAGCTACCTTAGTAGACTCCGCATGCCCCAAAGGCGTTCCGTCCTTTAAACCAATCTCTGGTCAAATCAAGCTAAACCGAAACCTTGTGTGTAGTAATTCGAACCATGTAGAGATAGTTGTGATTGATACATAAAAGGCTAATTTAAACCTTATTTGTTGTTAAAAGGCTGATTTGGACCATGATTTTGACTCGCTAAATAATATGGATATAGGATTTGGCCAAGGATCAAGGAGTGAAGACATCCGAACGGGTGTTAAATGCAGTGAAGGAATTGGAGGAACAAAAGAAACTGATGGAGGAGATGCCGGGGACGGAGCTGGCCGAAAGGACCAAGAGGCTAAGGCAAGCTTGTTTCAAAGCGAATTATAAGAAGAGAAGGCTCATCATTGGTCCATCTCACGGCAATATCTCCCCACCACCTACCAAGGTTCAAATCCCGCCACTCCACAAACAACCTTCTATTGTTCTCGACTTCAAGCGAGGTTCTTCGGATCACATTGGCTTCCTCTAACCCAACCATTCGTATCTCTTTTCTTATGTTTAAAGAGGTAGCTCCCTTCCGTCCAAACAAGATAGCGCAATGCGTCTCTCGTGTCAATCTTAGCTCCCTTTCGTGGTTCTTTTTTTTTGTTGGGTGTTTTTTAGGATTGTAAGGCTTATGCTTTAGTCTATGGTTTTTCTTACTATGAATATTATCATCTCCTTTGTCCTTGGTATATGTATGAGCCTTTTATGGACTCCATGAAAAAAACCTTAGGGTTTTCTTTCTTTATCTCTTTTCCCCTTTTTTTTTTACCCCCTTGAGAGAAAGAAGCCTTGCTGTTGTGTATGGCCCTCTCGACTCGCCATCAATAAGTTATATGCTTATGAGAGGAGTGGAACTGTTTTACTTGGCTGGTTCTTCTTGTATGGTTTTAGCTTGATGTCGGAAAAGCGAAAACCTAAGAGAAACCACACCCACGGTTTCAATATTTTCCATATCAAGGCCCATCTTCATAAATAAAGCTTTTTTCTTGTGGAAGGAAGACCTGCATTTCCTCCTCAAAAGAACTGCTGCAGGTGAAAATAATGTGAACATGTTTTTATTTTTGATTTTAACAATGTATTTTGTTGTGTTTCTCAAAAATAATTAAATGTTTTTTGTTCATGATGGAGCCAATCTATCCAAGTGGGTTTAGGCTTTTATTAAGCTATTAACACACCAAAAGGTTATATATGGGTTCAAATCAAACCACTTCCATAATATCACAATCTCCTAAAACTACATTCCCCCATATCGGTGTATCGAACTAATGACCTTGCGGTTGCCAAACAGTTGATTGACACAGGCATCTCAATCATACAAACAAGCAATTGACATTGGATTTCTTAATCATGATGGGATGGAAAAGATATGGATTCTCTTTTTTTCCTTTTACTAGCAAACTGGCTATGTAAACTTCCATGATATAGGATGTCAGTGATATATGTACCCCCCACCTTGGTACTTGCATTTTACCATGCACACATAAGCACATGCATAATACACAATCACCCACATCAATATATTCATGCACTAGCATATTACACATATACTATCAATCCTATGCATATATGTATGTATGCAGACATGCATGTATTCATGTATTGCATGAACAGATACAACCATAGTGACATGTCAAACATTTGTGTAGCATGTATGTGTATCTATGCATGGCCCTCAAATTATATCTATAAATAACTTGTTCTAGCTTAGCTAAACCTTAACACATACAATTACCTTTGAACGTAGTATTTTACCCATGAAGTGTTGGTAGCAAGAGGTACTTGCGCTTGGGGCTTATTAATTTTTCGATGGTAGCGGTTATGGTCTTTGGATTAGTTGAGAACGTCTTTTGGAAGTGAAAAAAGTAAACGATAGTCCTTTTGGTTTGGCCCATTAAGAGAAAATGCTGCTTTGCAGAATATTCTAGACTAAACCTCGAAACAAATTATGGAGCTGAAACGATGTTATTCAACTCTCCCTCGTATTTTTTAAAGTTTCAATGCAAACCCATTACCTAGAAATTGACATATCAATACATTGGTTTGTCTTCTTATACATATGCATACTTCATTATTAACTTGTAGAAGAACTCGTATAAAGGGTCCTAATATTTATTTGCTAGAGTTGAATTATGTAGAATATTATTGCCACACATGCATGCTCTGCACATAATCTACTTTCAAGAAAGAAAACAGTTGAGATATACCAATTACATTTAGTTCTCGAGTCTCGATTGAGATAGAATATGCAACTATCGAAACCAATTACATCGCATTTAAGCATGCACATTATTTCTTGTAATCGACCTAGACCTCTTTCCTTTGTGTGTTTGTGTGTGACGAACATGTTTAGAGTTTTTATTGTGCACAGGATTAGAGGCTTGAACTTGACAACATTCTTTGGCTTAAAGAAATGAGCATGAATGAGTATTTTGCCATGAAAAGCGACTCTAACCCTCCGTATCCATGAGACACTTTATTTATTTGTATGATAATACAACCAATTGCTTTGTTGCGAGAATATTCTCAATGTTGCTAGTGGGTGATGTGGTATTGGGTGAGTGGAAGGGTGTTTAATTGGTCAAGTGAAAAGTCAAAAACAACTACAAATTCCAGGGATAGCTAGTAGTAAATAGGAACACATGTAAAGAAATAAAGCATGGATATGGTCCTCAATGTTCTACTAGTTTAGATCAAAATACACACAATGGCTTTGTTGGATAGACAAGAGCTACATATATTCCCATGAAAACAGAGGCTATGCCATTAGTCGGATAAAAAGTGGTGACACTAACATGATGAATCTTGTCTTCCCTTTATTGTCCTCTTATCGCTCTCTCGTTCGTACCTTCGTTTTACTCAAAGATTTGGCCTTGTTTTTGAAAATTTTGGTGGCCCTCCCCTCTTTAATTGATGATGAAAGTTTCATTTCGTTCGCTTTACCTTTTTTATTTTTTTCTTGCTTTTGAGGGGGGAGGCAATAATGGAAATATCATTCATGTCACTCCATCACGGATTGTACTATGGTGTTTTGCAAGCAACTCGAATTTAACTTTCATGTTCTGAATGCATTTCGTCGATTCTAAATCTCTAGCTAGATGTTATCATTCATGACAACTGGCATGTTCTAATACTTACTCGTCAAGCTCCTTCCGCAAGCCAGAAATTCTATCTTAATAATAATAATAATATTTGAATGTACATTGTGTTCCCAATTCACTTTTAAGTACCTAAAAGACATTTCTGGTAGTAAGCACATCAGCCGAGCAGATTAGATTCTTAACATAATAAAGAAAAATCGTGTGCACATCAACCAAGGACTTTCAAGATTGGGGAGGCCAATGTGGAAATAGTGGCACATGCTAAAAGTTTAGATAATTGTCGAGAGAACGCTGGCCTTTCCAATTAATGGAAGTACAATAAGTCTTTTTGTCCATACCTCCAAAAAGAACACGCCGTAAAGTGAAAATTTGACACTTTCCAGAATTTATGCTATAAAAAAAATTTCGTGTCAATCCTCGAAAAAGCCACTCTCAATTTCATTATTGTTTTCCCTTTGTTCGGGTATATCTCGAAGCTTTCTTCTTTAGTTTTTATTAATTTCATTACTCTCTTATCGCATTCAAATTTCGTCTATTTCAAGAATGGTCATTCAAAACATTCGGGCGATCACGCTGGGCCGGCAACATAGTAGAGACATGATTCAATATCTACACATCCCATCGTGTAACTTGTTCGGAGTTCTCCATGTATATAGATCATGGCATTGGTTTTACCGAAATCCTCACGTTTTAATTTATGTAAGAAGAGTTGACTACAAATTTCTATTAGTATATTCTGATTTAATCTTCATTTATATTACCTTTTTTTCATTTTTTTATTAAAAAGATAGTTTATTCATTATAAGGTTGGTTTGTTAGCTGGTTCTTCTTATCTAGTTTTGGAGCCAATGTTTTTGTCTTAAATGGTTCATTTTTATTAAAAAGATAGTTTATTCATTAAGGTTGGATTGTGAGCTGGTTCTTCTTATCTAGTTTTGGGGTCAGTGTTTTTTTGTCTTAAATGGTTCATTTTCGAGGGGATACTCTATACTAATGGGAACCATAAGGCAAATGTGGAAATTACCAATACCACTGAAAGAAAAATCTATCTTTTATCCTAGTTTTTAAACCTTCTTTAAAACAATGGGTTGTCAGAAAACTCAGGAATATAAAATAGCTCACATGCCCAAGCTCACTAAACTATTTGGGGATAGGATGTTTTGAAATATTGACGAGTTTCTCTTTATTTTCTCAAATTCCCTTACGTTCCTAGTATTTCCCCAAAATGGCCTTGATTATTTGAACAATTTATCACGTTCATGTCAGTTTTTAGGGTATTTAAGAGTTTCTGACAAATATTTTGTCCTCCAATGACTTTCATGCTTCATCATAACCAAACTAACAATAAGATATATATAATCAAATTTCCATTATAAACGTTGCTTGATAATTTACTGAAAGTATGATGTGGCCCAAATTCCAACATTTGTTAAATTTGGAAGTTGGTAATCTAATACCTTGAAACTCACTTGGTGCATATGGTCATAACTACGTTGAAGGTAATAGAGAAATGCTACATTTGACATGTGACGTCTCACAAAATGAATTTGACTTAAGGTTTCTTCAACAATAGGTGCATGTATTTGATTGTCTATGTTGAAACTGTTGAGCAAGATATGCATTGCGTGCATGATGACGGCACCCATGGTGTTGTCCATGAATGGCAAAGTAAAGGAATCATAGATGGTGTCCAAATTTAGCTTTCAATAGTCAACACAAACCCAGATCTTTGATGAGGGCCGAGTAGGTAGAGTTCATCTTGTATAAATGCTACTTGATGGATGTGGAATACTTCTTGAAATTTATTTGATATTGGTAGAATTGAGGATTTAACTCATGCATATACTCGTAGCACCGTTGTCGTGATGTGGGAAATGCATACTAGGAAGAAAAAAGTTAAACTAGAAATGTAAAAAAGATTGAATGGTATATTAAGTTCGAGTGTATATAATCAACAAAAAGGTTTAGCTTAACCAATAGGAGCTTATTCTTTGGGTCGAAGGTTAGAGGTTTGAGTCCTCTTTGAATTGTAGGAGAGTAAGTGGATAAATGAATGGAATGGTTTATACATTATAATTATAGATTTTTTTGCTAGAGCCTAGCATTAGGTGCTAGAGGGAAAAATAGAGCATGCAAGTGATAAAAAAGCATGGTGTGTGATAAACTAAAGAAGAACCCACTAATTTTATTCGTGTGAAAGGTTCCCGAATCTTATAAAAAAGTGGAGAGGGCTCATTGTTTGGGGGGCAAGTTAGAGACAAGGTAGACAAGGCGGAAGTGCTACTATTGAAATCCAAAGAGAGCTAGGGTTGCGAATCAAGAGGGTGTGCAAGAACAACATTGACAAAAGGATACATGGTCATCGTTCGTTGGATTGTTCCCGAACTCGAGGATCTCCCCCTAAAGCTTCACTTGTGTTCTTTACCTTGATAGCTATACTTCTATCTACATTTTCATGATCTCCTTTTCTTCTTTGCTAATCCATGTAATGGAGCTGAAAGATTTTCTCATTGTATTGGCACACCCTAACGAACTTATAAGTTAAAATTTTTTAATATAATATATATGTTGAGATATCAAGCTCAACTAAGCTTAGCCATTTAGTTAACCACGTAACTTAGTAGTTACCTAGATAGAATCTAGTTAGTGTGTGTCCTCAAATAGGATCTTGTACTTGTACGTAAGTGGGGATACATTGCAGATCCTCCACTACCAAGTATATTTAATATAGGACTTACATCCTTGTACCTATATTCTACTCACACATGTGCACCCTTGCACATGAGTTGTATATATACCTCATTGTGGGTATTTTTGTAACTTGATGCTTATTAATATAGAGAAAGGTCTTTAGCTACACCCTTGTTAATCATCCCCCATTTATATTATTGTTCATAAGTGTATCTTCCTCTCTCACTTCCTCTCACATACATACACACACAAATCACACAATCTTCTGCTGCTTGATCAATACTCACATAATTTGACCTTAATTAACCCTAGTTAATTACCTGATTATTAACATGGTATCAGAGCATATGATTTAGTACATCCACTAAGCCCATTCGTTGGTGTTCTAGTTCCCGTTGACCGTGATTGTGTGTTCGAGACACCGACGACAAATCTTGTTATCCGCTACCATAGTGTCGCTACATAGGATGTGTACGTGACCATAGGAAGAAAAGCCAAGAAGGAAGACACTACATTAACATGAACACACAAATGGGTAGCTCGCTCCCTAGTGAAAAGCTAGACTGGAGCAATTTTTCATCTTGGGAGTACAAGATGAACCAATACCTAGTCGGCCAAGGGTATTGGAGCTACATCAACGGTGCATTCGAAACAAACCCAACATTACAAACGCCAACAGCCTAGCATGGGAGCAAGGAGCGAGTCGGGCAATGTATTGCTTTGCAACATGTGTCCATTACCACATGCTTAGCCACATTTGAGACCCATTTGAGATGCCAAGACGCCTAAAGAAAAGTGGGCGAACTTAAAGAAAATTTTCACTGCCAACATGACCGCCCGCAAGCTTCAACTCCACCAAGAGTTGAACAACATACAACAAAAAAATATGCTCATGTCGGACTACACCGCCAAGATCAAGAGCATTTGCGACTCACTTGGATCCATCGATGTAAAGGTCGACGAACACGAGATGGTTCAAGTATGCTTGTGCGGCCATGCACATCGGTTCTACCCGATAAGGACGACTATCTTAGCGAGAGAAAACCCTCCTTCATTTTTCGACCTCCAATCAATGTTATTGGTTGAAGAGAACCACGTCCGAACCAAGACCAAGATGTCGGAAGGACAAATGTTCTTATCGAATTCGGATGGTGGCCGAGGACGAGGTCGTGGCGGTAGAAGAGGTTGATTTGACCCATCTCACAAAGGGAACTCAAACCTTCGACAACAAGACGGAAGCCATCGAGGAACCTTCGGAAGAAGGGGGAGCTTCCATGCTAGACAAGGTTGGCAAATGAGGCCCACTACTTGCAACTATTGCGGCAAAATCGGCCACGGCAAAGAGGAGTGCCGAAAGAAAAGAAATGAGTTGGCTTCGACAAGCCGACAACTCATAAACTACGCCACCAACTCTGAATACGATGACTATGGTGGACTATTTGTAATGAGACATAGAGCGAACTCTATGTCAGCCTCCGACTCCATAAGCACCTCCAACTCGGAAGACGTGTTTTTCATCGACTCTGGCGCATCACACCATATAACGTTACACCAAGAGTGGTTTCGTGACATAAGAACGCCAGATCAACCTGACTACATAGAGATGAGAGATGATACCACACATCCCATTCGCCACATCGGCAACGTTCCATTCGACAACAACGGTAAAAACAATTGCATCAAGAATGTCTTGCACGTGCCTACAATAACGAAGAATTTGGTCTAGGTAGGCCAAATCGTGGAGCAAGGAATGCAAGTTCGTTTTAACAACGAAGGATGCTTCTTAGAAAAGAATGGCCGACTCATAACTAGAGGAAGAAAACAAGGCTGAATGTTTATTCTCGATTCGGATGAGGTAAAATCGGCCAAGTTCAAAACCGAGACGAGCATCGAGTTATGGCTCAAGAGAATCGGCCACATCAATCTCAAACGACTTCGAGTGATGCAATCAAAGGGAGTTGTCATTGGACTTCCGGCCTTTGAGTCGAAACGAGTCGACCAAGTGTGCGAAGCATGTCAACTTGGCAAACAACACCGACTTCCCTTTCCAAAGGAGAGCTACATAAGCAAAGGCCTCCTCGACGTCATACATTCGGATGTATGGGGACCGGTTCAAATGCCGACGATCGGCGGATGATGTTACTAGGTCACCTTCATTGACGACTACTCCCACTACACGTGGATCTTCCCAATGAAGAAGAAGAGTGAAGTGCTCTCCCACTTTCAAAAGCTCAAGAGCCAAGTAGAAAAAGAAACCAGTCGACATATTTGATGCCTACGATGGGTGGAGGCAAGGAGTACTTCTTGGACGAATTCATCTCCTACCTCCAAGGTGAAGGCATTCGGAGAGAATACTCATGCCGACACACACCCCAACAAAATGGAGTCGCCAAAAGGAAGAATCGGCACATACTCGAGGCAACACGCGCCATTATGCATGAGAAGCACATGCCAAATTTCTATTGGGCCAAAGAGGCATCCACGACCGTCTATCTCATGAATTGATGCACGACTAATGGGGTGCATGAGCTAACTCTATATGAGCTCTTTGTCGGAAGGAAGCCAATCCTTTCAAACCTCAAAGTGTTCGGAAGCATTGCGAATGTACACATCCCAAACGAACAACAATAGAAGCTCGACGTGAAGTCAGAGAAATGTATCCTCGTAGGATACTCATTCGAGGAAAAGGGATACAAGTGCTTTAATTCCTCGACCCGAGCTATTCGGGTAAGTCAAGACATAGTTTCCGATGAATCAACATCATGGTATGAGCCCGATTCGGCTCCATCTGAGCCGATCGAGGAAGAGTTGGATGTCAACTCGGATGATGATATTCGACCAATTCCTTACCAAACAACAGTCCAAGCTCTACCGAGCTCAGTGGACCACATGAGCCTTCACACAACCACAACATATCGCGACCAACTTAGTTTGAAATTGGACAAAGGAAAAGGTAAGATGCCCGAATATAAGGTCGACCACCCCGATGATAGTGATTTGGCTGTGTCAGCTCCCTCACTAGACACCCGAAGTAAAGAAGGCGCTCACATTGGCAAGCGAAAAACTTCTTCGCTCATCACGAGAGAAGAACGTGGTCACTCGGTTTGGGTATAACGAGTATATGGCCTATCATTTTGCCTTCACGATGAATGTAGCGGCTGAACAAGAGCTCGAAAGCTCTACAGAAGCGGCTCATGAACCACGACGGATGGAAGCACTCGGCCTTCAACCCTCTAACACTACAAGCCTTCATCACAAGCTTGAGGGGGAGGAACTGAAACTGCTGTGGAAAGGCCGAAGAAAGCCGAGAGCCTGACGAAAGTGGATGAAGCCGAAAGCCCAACAAGGACGTCAGGCGCCTCATACTTGAGCTTGAGGGGGCATGTTGAGATATCAAGCTCAACTAAGTTTAGCCATTTAGTTAACCACGTAACTTAGTAGTTACCTAGATAGAATCTAGTTAGTGTGTTGACCTTTTAAATCCTCAAATAGGATCTTGTACTTGTACGTAAGTAGGGATACATTGCAGATCCTCCACTACCAAGTATATTTAATATAGGACTTACATCCTTGTACCTATATTCTACTCACACATGTGCACCCTTGCACATGAGTTGTATATATACCTCATTGTGGGTATTTTTGTAACTTGATGCTTATTAATATAGAGAAAGGTCTTTAGCTACACTCTTGTTAATCATCCCCCATTTATATTATTGTTCATAAGTGTATCTTCCTCTCTCACTTCCTCTCACATACATACACACAAAAATCACATAATCTTCCGCTGCTTGATCAATACTCACATAATTTGACCTTAATTAACCCTAGTTAATTACCTAATTATTAACACTATATTTCAATTATTTTGTGCAAATTTGAGTTTAAACTAATCAAGATTAAACAAGGAACGGGTTGGGAGATGAAGTTTTGTGAATTTTTGTGAAATCGGTGGAAAATGAATCACCAATCAACCTTGTTGGAAACTTGTCATGTCATTACAAAGGTTTCGTCATGAGGACCGTGAAGGATTTGTCAGATTTTAATTCCGATTTCCGAGCGCAATGTAGTGTCCTGATGTAAAGCTTTCAAATGACGGCAGTCAAACTTGCTATACCGGTCGAAACCAACATCATGTCCACCAAATGATGCGTGTGGATAGAGCAAAGTTATAAACATTTATCTAGCTTTGTTTAATTACCTTTCGCCCCCCTCCTTCATGAGGTCACAATTATAAAACTATAAAAACTTATCTAACTTTTCTTTTGTTTCCGTTTGTGCCCCTAGCCCACAAATATAATTATATAAAAATTTATCTAATTTTTCTAATTACCTTTTGTGCCCCCTTGAAGACACAAATATAATTATTTAAAAACTTATGTAACTTTTCTTAAATGACCTTTCGTGCCCCCTCGAAGACACAAATATATTTATATAAAAACTTATCTAATATTTCTAAATTACCTTTGGTGCTTTTCTCCCCCTCTCAACAATCGACTCTAATGCTGAACATTTGACTCTGCTTCTCCTACCATCGTTATGTTGCCACCATTGCTCACACCTTTGCTTCCGTTGTTGAAAAAAATTAATGTAAAATAAAATAGGAAAAGAAAAATAAATAAATAAATAAAACAATAAAATAAAAAAAACATTAAAAAAATAGATTTAAAATGGTAAAAAAAATATAATTATGAAATAATAATAATAGCAATAATAAATAAAATATAGATATAAATAATAATGATAATGGCAATAATAAATAAAATATAGATATAAAGTTAACAATCTTTTGATAAGAGTAATTTTAACTTTAATAAAGTAAATGATTAAATTATTTTAGCAATTATTTTAACTTTAACTTCTCCTTTATCATCTTCTATTTAGGTAATGGTCGGATGTGAGAAGTTTAAAAGTTTCTTCTTGCTTGGAGAGTTGGCAACAACATGAACACAAGGCAAAGAAAAGAGGCAAATCAAAAGACCGTTGTCGCGAACATTTCCGGCCATAGTGAGAAAACCGGATGGAATGGGCAAAGTCGTCGATGTGCAACATGTGCACATGTACATTAGGAAATGTATATAAAATAATAGGAGATATTTATCCCGCATTGTAACATCCTTCCCTCCTTGAACTATAAAAGGAGGGAGGGGTCTCTTATGAAGGGGTTGTCCATTTTGAGTTGGGAGGGTATATCATTAGATCTGAGGAATGGTAGTTTTCTCTTCTTCTTACTTTATTTTAGGGTTTCATTTAGGTCTTCTTCTTCCCCATCATGTGGGTTGGGTTTTTCTTCTGGAGTGGAGGTTTAGGGTTCCCAGTCTTTGGTGGGTTTTGAGTTTTTGTTAGTTCCCCACTTTGGGTTTAGTTTGGTTGAGGGATCGTATTCTCTGAGGGTTTTCGTTCGTAACTCTGTCTCCTGTGCAAGACCCCATTCGCGTAGGCGAGCCCGAGTGCTCCCCGACTAGCGGCTCGACGGCAGACAACCGTTGTGCTTCGGTAAGAAAGCCCGCTCTTAGCGCTAGGCTTCAACCCACGTAGGCGAGCCCGAATGCTCCCTGACTAGACCTTGCCTGTGGATGGCCGCTGTATCTATTCGGTATTGGACCGGCTCGAAACTGGCGTTGTAACTTGTGTCCCTTGTAAATATATATGAGAAACTTTGGTGTGCATATGTCTGTGTCGGTGTCTTTGGGTTTTCATCCTGTCCGGATGCGCTTGTGATGTGTGTGTGTGCCGAGTCGTTTTGTGTCGCGATGTGTCTCCTCTTTTCAGTTCGGAGACTGGTCGTCTTGTATATACCGATACGGAGGTTAGGTCGCGTGATTTTTTCTCTTCCCTTTTTTGTACATAAGCGGGTGCAAGAGCTGGTGTGCGTGCATGTGCTCTCCCTATATAGCTTCAATTTGGTTGCTTCTGGAACACATCCGGATCCATCCGGTCACATTCGGATCTATCCAGACCAGTTGGTTCCGGCTCGCGTCCAGAATTATCCCAGTTGGGGCCACAACTGGAGTAACCGACCCCAAAGAAAACAGCCTTCTGGTATCCATCTCTCCCTGGTTCGTGACCCCGGTGGTTCCGCTTGATCCGACACACGCGTGCGGATTTCCGTGACACCGTATGAAAAGCTACAACAACCAAAAGGGTGTCGCTATTGTTCAAGAGCTTAAGACCATCAAAACTTGGATTTCTTCCTCCCATTACATTCCCCGTTCCATTGTTACCACCATTGTAAACTCCAAGAATACCTATTATGAGTATTTTGTACTTGTACTTTAAACAATAGTTTTGAAAAAAGCAGATTTTCTTGTTAAACTTGTGTTTGGCCTTGTTCTTGATTCCTCATATTATCAAGTGAGATTAGCTCTATTCCCATGTTTAATTGTTTGAGCACCATTGTAGCCAAATTTTGCTCCTTCCCTTGAACATGGCCGCACGTTATGATGGCTTGGTGGCAATCGAAAACAAGAGGAGATGAACAAGAAGAAGTCGAAGGAGAGGTGGACCTACTCCACTCTCGTGGACTCAATCGCTCCTACTAAAACTCCAATTAGGAAACAAGAAGAAGAAGTCAAATACCTAAAGTTTGAAAATAGACCTCCAAACACCCAAAATGAGCCCTCTCCTCTTTTTATAGGGAGAGAAGCATCTCCAGTTTCATTTAATGCTCACTTACCCTTTTCCCATAAAATATGTAATAATAAATAGGTTTCTTTATGCCAAAGGGAAATTGAACTCTATGCTTCTTTCTTCCGAGCATATAGCCTTACCATTTGAGTTTTCATACATACTTACCCTTCAAAATTACTCATCCTCCAAGATATTTGAAGAATGATGAGGTGATAATCATGTTTGGTCTCTTGAACTTTGCTTGTGTTCATCTTCGACTTCCTCGAGGCCATTGAGGTTTGGACCCTCCTACCGTTTTGTGAAGATCTTGACCATTTTCTTTACTATCGATACCCCTAACCTTGTCTTGTGTAGTTTAGCAAGGTGGTAGTTGGCATGGTCTTTTGTGTTGATGATCACATTTGGCCCAAACCACCACCTTGAGAACTTCCTCATCAAGCTACATTGATTGTTGAGAGTGTTGTTGTAAACGATAATCTAGTCTCCCTTTTTTATCTTCCTCAGTTGTAGTTGGTGCTTCTTGTCGAATCTCCCCTTGTTCTTAACCCTAGCAACCTTCAACGGCCCAATGCTAGTTTTAAGTTTTTTGGCCACCTCTCAAGTTGTCTTATCCTCTTCTCACGAAGCTATGCCATCTTCTAATAGGAATTTGCGCATTGTTGGCATAGTTTTGCTCCTTATGACTCTTCCTTCTACCTGGTTTGTAAGGTCCTCACTCTTGGTACTTCATTTCACCCACCCCCATCAACATGGATACTATGTCCACCATCCATTTAAAGTGTATGCCCAATGAGTAGGTTGGATGCAACTCATCTCTATGCCGCACATTTAAGTACATTTGGTAGCTTTCACATGTCCTAAGAAATGGGCAACATCCTTATATATCCCTGGCCACCAATACTTCTCTTTCGGCTTCATGAAAGTTGCCCAAGTACCCATCCTCCTAGAGTTGTTTCCTCTTCCTTACCAACCATCCTCAACGATGTTCTCGTCCTCTTATTTGGGTGCTTTGAGAGAGACCCTCATTGCATGAAGTACTTGTACGCCTTCTTTCAGATTTTTTGTGCTTCTTCCTGTTGAAGACAGTGCTCGGCCACAACCGAGGAATAGGATCAATTCACAGAAAACGGGAAATACCAAAATGCACGAAGACAATAGAGAGAAGAGTACACAGGATATTTTACGTGGAAAACCCTAAATGGGAAAAACCACGGGAGTCCTCAGACTCCAACTATCACTATAAACAGAGATGTACAATGGTGAAGCTACAAGGCAACAACCTTGAGCTCACTGTCTTCGCCACAGGCGGCGGCAATACACAGAGGCAACGACCTCTTCGTCTCACTCTCTCTCTCTCTCGGCTGCTCTCCTCACTCTTGCACACATCAGAGTGGCTATACACAATAGGCAACAACATACAGCAGCAGCAGCTAAACAGTTTGCCCTAAGTCATATTTATACACATATGACTTTCGAGCTATTTACAAATATAGCCTCAAAGGGCTCTTGGAAAACATATTCACAAATATGTCCCTACATCCGGTGAGTACTCTCACCGGGCCTGTATCTTCATCCGGTTCTGAAACCGGGTACTCTTCATCCGGCTTCATGCCGGGTACTCTTCACATCCGGTGAGTACTCTCACCGGGCCTGTATCTTCATCCGGTTCCGTAACCGGGTACTCTTCATCCGGCTTCATGCCGGGTACTCCTCATCCTCTGGTTCCGTAACCGTAACCGGGCTTGCCGTCATTCATCTCCGGACATCCCATCCGGAGGGACCGAAATTCCAACAAACTCCCCCTTCACTTCGGCATGGGATGTCTCTCCAATCCGATCCTCTTCCGGCATGCTTCCAGCTTGTCGGGTGTGAGCACCTTGGTCAGCATATCCGACCCGTTCTCATCCGTGTGGATCTTCATCAGCACGAACTCATGGTCTTCTATCCTTTCCCGGATCCAGTGATATCTTCGCTGGATGTGCTTCGTCCGGGAGTGATAGGCCGCGTTCTTCGCAAGGTGGATGGCACTCTGACTGTCGCAGTAGAGTCGGTACTCCTCCTGCCGGATACCGAGCTCTCTAATGAAGTCCTTCATCCATATTATTTCCTTGCCGGCTTCAACAGCCGCCATATACTCCGCTTCCGTGGTTGACAACGCGACCGTCTTCTGCAGTCTCGACTGCCACGAAACGGCTCCCCCTGCATATGTCATTACATACCCTGATGTGGACCGGCTGGTATCTGCATCAGCCGACATGTCCGAATCGGTAAATCCATCGAGTTCGGGCTTACCAGAGCCGAATCGGAGGCACATGTTCGAAGTGCCCTTTAAGTATCGGAGTATCCATTTGACCGCGTTCCAGTGCTCTTTGCCGGGATTGCTCATGTAACGGCTCACCACTCCGACTGCATATCCAATGTCCGGTCGGGTACACACCATTGCATACATCAAGCTCCCGACGACAGAGGCATATGGTATCTTTATCATATCCTCCTTTTCAACCTTTGTCTTGGGACTTTGCTTGCCGGATAACTTGCAGTTTGCCGGGAGGGTCGATCCGACCGGTCTTGCTTCCGACATGTTGAACCGTTGAAGCACCTTTGTCACGTACTTCTCCTGTGACAGCCACAACTGCTTCTTCCTCCGGTCCCGGATGATGTGCATCCCTAGTATTTGCCTCGCCGGACCCATGTCCTTCATTGAGAAGGTTCGGTGAAGCGCTTTCTTCAGCATCCGTATCTTGACCTGGTCCCGTCCGACGATCAACATGTCGTCCACGTACAGGAGGAGTATTAGAAAGTCTCCTCCTTCGAACTTCTTCACAAACACGCAGTGATCGGACTGCGTTTTGTGGTACCCTTCGTCGGTCATGAAAGAGTCGAACTTCCGGTACCATTGCCGGGGAGCCTGCTTCAGTCCGTAAAGGCTCTTCTTCAACCGGCATACCAGGTGCTCCTTCCCTTTCTTCTCGAATCCTTCCGGTTGCTGCATGTAGATCTCTTCTTCGAGGTCACCGTGAAGGAATGCCGTCTTCACGTCCATCTGTTCTACCTCGAGGTCCATGCTTGCCGCTATGCTCAGCACCGTCCGGATGGAGGTCATCTTCACTACCGGGGCAAATATCTCGTCGAAGTCGACGCCCTTCTTCTGTTAGAACCCCTTCACCATGATCCTGGCTTTGTATCTCGGGGGGTTTCCGGCATCTCCCGGTTTCAGCTTGAACACCCACTTGTTTCGAAGTGCCCGCTTTCCTTTCGGCAACTCCACAAGTTCATATGTGTGGTTCTCATGCAGGGAATCCATCTCCTCCTGCATGGCACTTAACCACCTGTGGCTATGGGTGTCAAGCTTTGCTTCTTCAAAACTCTCCGGCTCCCCCTCGTCGGTTAGCAGCACGTGCTCTGGTTCCGGAAATCTCCGCGGGGCCCTTCTCTCTCTTAGAGGATATCTCCGTTCCGGAGCTTCAGTAACCGGCTCCTCCGTTTCCTCTTCATCCGAATCCATTTTGGGATCGGGGCCGGTTCCGGTATCAGTTTCATCTTCCTCGGCCGGTTCTGTTTCTTCACCGTCTTCGGCCGGATCCTCGAGTGCTAACCGGTCCCTTGCCGGTCGGGACTGCTCCTCGTAGAGTTGATTCTCACCGATCGACTTGGAGCTCTTCATCTTCTTCTCCGACTCCCAGTCGGCGAGTGTCTTGTCCTCCATGAAGATGATATCTCAACTCCTGAATATCTTCTTGTCGACCGGGTCCCATACTCGGTAGCCGAACTCGTCATCGCCGTAACCGAGGAATATGCATGGCTGGGTCTTTGGATCTAGCTTTCCTCTCCGGTCCTTTGCCACATGCACATATGCGAGACACCCGAACACCTTCAGATGCCGGTCGGACACTTCCTTACCGGTCCACACTCTCTGTGGCGTGTCTCCATCCAGGGGTACTGAGGGTGATCTATTTATCACATATGTCGCCGTCGACATTGCCTCAGCCCAAAATCCCTTGGGTAATTTCGCATGTGCTAGCATACTCCGGACCCTCTCCATTATGGTCCGGTTCATCCTCTCGGCCAGCCCTTTCAGTTCCGGCGTCTTCGGCACAGTAAACTCGAGCCGGATTCCCTTCGAGCGACAGTACTCCTCGAACTGCCCCCGGTATTCCCCTCCGTTATCCGCTCGTATCGCTTTCAACTTCTTGCCGGATTCCCTTTCCACTCTCGCGTGGAGTTCTTTGAAGACGGACAATACTTGGTCCTTTGTCTTCAACGGTGCCGTCCACAGCTTCCGGCTGTGATCATCTATGAATGTTACGAAGTACTGGGCTCCGCCATGTGACTTCGTTTCTACCTGACACACATCAGTGTGTACCAACTCCAATGGTACACTACGTCTCATCGGTGGTCTTGAGCGGAAGGAGGTCCGGTTTTGCTTACCGGCCAGACAGTCGGTACACTTCCCCAGGTATACGTGCTTTACCGGTATCAGGTTGTCTTCGGCAAGCCTCTTCATCCCCTTCTCGCTCATGTGGCACAGTCTCTTGTGCCACAGCTCACCGTCAGTGTCAGCTGCCACGTTCAGCTCCTCCGGACATAGCCGGGAATTCATCAGGTACAGTGTGTTGACCTTCCGGGCCCGAGCCACTATCAGGCTCCCTTTGCTGAACTTCATGACACCGTTCCGGATGCTACCCGTGTAGCCTTCATCGTCTAGCCTCCCGGCCGAAATCAGGTTCAATCGAACCTCCGGAACGTGTCGGACATCCTTCAGCAGCATCTTGCATCCGGTTGATGTCATCAGCCACACGTCTCCTATGCCGGCAATCCGGCATGTACCTTCATTTCCCATCCGGACACAGCCGTGCTCACCGGCTGTGTAGGATGAGAAGTATTTCTTCTCCGGGGTCAGGTGGAACGACGCTCCGGAATCGACCACCCAGGTCATCTCTTCACCGGCAAGGTTCAGCTCCCTCTCTTCGGTAATGAGCATTATCTCTTCTTCACTTGCCGCGAGTGCCGTCGTTCCTTTCTGGTCCTGCCCTCGCTGATCCGGACCTCTCCGGTCCGTGGCTCCCCGGTATGCACCGTTTCGCTCCGGTGACTTCTTCGAATCGGTACCGTCGGTTCCGTTGTCTTTCCGGAAATGCCGACAGTTCTTCTGGAAGTGCCCCGGCTTCCCACAGTAGAAGCATGTAGGTCTTCCCCTCGACTGCGACCGTGTCCCCGACTTCTCCCGTCTTTGCGGACTCCGGTTCCGTTGTCTTCCCCGTTCCGATTCGGTAAGCAGCGCCTTCGAGTCGGAGGCCGGTTCTTTATCTCTCCGACGCGCTTCTTCATTTAGAATACTTGTCTTTACCGTTAGTAAAGACAAGTTCTCTTCCTTATAGGAGGTGCTGAGAGTAACTACCAAGTTCTCCCAGCTCTCCGGAAGGGTACACATCAACATGATGGCTTGCATTGCGTCATCCAACGGGAACTTGATCGCCGCAAGCTGGTTCACGAATCCCATGAACGTGCTGACGTGTTCGACCATGCTCTCGCCGTCCCGGTACTTAAGATTCACTATCTTCCTCATCAGGGAGGTCCAAGTCAGAGCATTATTCCTCTCATACAGTCCGGACAGCTTCTGCCACATCTCATAGGTGTTCGTATCGTTCGCCACATGTTGCAGAACACTTACATTGACATATTGCCGGATCGTCGCTACGGCTTTCCGGTTCAGGAGCTTCCACTCCGACTCTATTACCCCCTTGGGTATCTCGGCATTGTCGTTCGGTTCGTACAGGTCTCGGACGATGAGAAGGTCTTCCATCTTTATCTTCCAGTCGGCGTAGTTCTGTGAGTTCAACACCATCATGCCCGGAGGCCCACTACCGCCGCCTTCCATTTTCTGTGTTAACCCTGCTCTGATACCACTTGTTGAAGACAGTGCTCGGCCACAACCGAGGAATAGGATCAATTCACAGAAAATGGGAAATACCAAAATGCACGAAGACAATAGAGAGAAGAGTACACAGGATATTTTACGTGGAAAACCCTAAATGGGAAAAACCGCGGGAGTCCTCAGACTCCAACTATCACTATAAACAGAGATGTACAATGGTGAAGCTACAAGGCAACAACCTTGAGCTCACTGTCTTCGCCACAGGCGGCGGCAATACACAGAGGCAACGACCTCTTCGTCTCACTCACTCTCTCTCTCTCGGCTGCTCTCCTCACTCTTGCACACATCAGAATGGCTATACACAATAGGCAACAACATACAGCAGCAGCAGCTAAACAGTTTGCCCTAAGTCATATTTATACACATATGACTTTCGGGCTATTTACAAATATAGCCTCAAAGGGCTCTTGGAAAACATATTCACAAATATGTCTCCACATCCGGTGAGTACTCTCACCGGGCCTGTATCTTCATCCGGTTCTGAAACCGGGTACTCTTCATCCGGCTTCATGCCGGGTACTCTTCACATCCGGTGAGTACTCTCACCGGGCCTGTATCTTCATCCAGTTCCGTAACCGGGTACTCTTCATCCGGCTTCATGCCGGGTACTCCTCATCCTCTGGTTCCGTAACCGTAACCGGGCTTGCCGTCATTCATCTCCGGACATCCCATCCGGAGGGACCGAAATTCCAACACTTCCTTACACTAGGAAGCGTCCGCTACCATTGAGGTTAGAGATATGCTAATATGCAACTATTTCCCTTAATATTCTCTTTCATTGAAGGCTTTGAGCCTTTGCACATTCTATTCTTTAGTAATTTCTCAGGCTGCTGTAAACAAATCAAGGGCGAACATCATGTCAGTTTCACCTTCATACCTTGCCCCCAATAGCATCTTTACTATGGCATTGTTCTTGCCTGAGATGTGATAGAACTATGGATTAACTGACTAAATGTATGCAATGAGCCTTAGCATGACTAAGTTCGAAATCGTGCAACCCTAGGATTGGAAATTAATCCGTTTTGATCACTACCTCTGTGTCGATTCATCAATCCTTGTATGCATGTATTGTAGTGACATTGCCCCATAGCTCTCTTAAGCTTCAGTGTATCCCCTTTGCTTCTCACTGTAAAAGAATAACGTGTGGAAGCTAGTACACAAGACACAACCAACTCAGCCGAGCACTTGTTGATTGTTAGGTATTCACAGAAGATGGAGGATACACAATATGTGAGAGAGACAGAGAGTGCAGACAACAAACTTAATTCAAAATAATAACACTTTGTACAAGATGATGTGCTCAATGAGCACCTTTTATAGATGTCTTCCAAATGACTGACAAGTACTTCAACGCTCACATGTGAGCTCTAACACTAAATATCAATAGTATTCCTATTTTACTAAAATAGGAATGTCGGCTCCTAACTGATCTGGTCGTAGGCTTCTTCAGCCGACTCGGGTATCAGCTTCTTCAGTTGATCCGGCTCATGCTGAGCTTGTCTCTAAACACTCCCCCTCAAGCTCAAGTTGAGGTTCCTCCGTTTGCTTTGCGAATTCTTCACCTCAGCTCCTTCTGCCAGCTTGCCTCTTGGCCCACACTCCTCGACCCTTTTGGTTCCGTGCTCCTCGACCTGCTCGGTTGACATGTCTCTCCTCGACTCCCCCCTCAAGTTCGGCAAGTTGAACTTTTGTAGACCAAGCATACCCGAGAATTGCCGCAACTTGTCAAGTTTGAGAGGTTTTGTGAAGATGTTGGCCATCTGTCGATCCGTCGGAACATACACCAATTCCACTTCACTAGAGAGAACTCGCTCGTGCATGAAGTGGTAATGCACTTCGATGTGCTACGTCTGAGCGTGGAAGATGGGGTTTTTCGCTAATTGGATACTACTGAGGTTGTCATAGTAGATCACTGTTAGATCGGACACCTCCACCTGCAAATCCTTCCATAGCCTTTTCAGCCAAATGGCTTTGCACGTAGCGACTATTAGCTAGTTAGGACGACCAAGGTGTGGAAAGGGCCATAGGGACAAGCGCGGGTCGAAACCAATATGGGTGGGGCCGGACAGGTAGGTGAGATGAGGGGAGCCGATGTAATGTATGTAAAATGATTAGATAGAGTAGTAACGGTGTCGTGAGGATTTTCAGCCATGGTGGGAAAACCCGAGTAGAACGAATAATACGAGATGTGCAACGTAGCACATATACTTATTAAATTTGTAACCTAGGAGTAAATAAGCAAATGCAAAGTGTAAGGTGTTTTACGAAAATTCGTTGAGTGTAAATATGATGATGTGGACTTGTGTGCACATGGGCACGTAGGAAAGGGGAGTACATGGGGGTACAAATATGATGGGCAGTGGCATTGAAAGCGTGAGGGAAGAGAGTTAAAGGCCCACCGATTTAAGATCATGGGAGATATTCCCCATTAAAGGAAAGGGGATTTGACTCCTCTTTATGTAATGTGCCTCACCCCTTACTACTATACAAGGGAGTGAGGGGTCACTTTTGAGGGGCTTCCACTTTTAGGGTTTTCACTTTTCCAGTTAGGGTTTCTTCTAGGGTTTTGATTTGGCCTACGCAGCCATGGTTGTAATCGTATAGTGGATTCTTAATATAGTTTATTGATGTATCTTGTCTCTATTTTCTTTACCATGCTAACCTCTTATTCTTTCTCCTTTCCTCTTGAGCTCAAAGGTCGAACGAAGGTTAAGCTCCCATTCGCCCTCTACTCCCTAGTCCAAGACCCCCGCGGTTCCACCTAAGATCCTACACGTACCTGCAAAATTCCGCGACAACGGTTTTACATTCTTGATGTAATTGTCCATGATCCCTATAAAAAGGGACATGGAGTCTTGTAAAAAGGTTATCGGTTGTATTGAGTCAGTCTTCTAATAGAATCTTTGTTTGCTATTGGCTGGTGGGACAAGGTGTGAAAAGAGACACGGAGCTGTACGCACAAAAAGCTTAATAAAGGGAGCTGAGTATTTAATGAGGAACGATTGTAACACGCCATGCTTCCTAGAAATAGGAACCATGGAGGCTTATATAAATACCGAGTGATCGAAAGAGTGGGGAAGCAGGAATATTATTTTAGGCAAAAAGTGTACATAGAGGGAGAGTAAGTGCTATACCAATAGTCGATCGATACTTGTATCTATGTGTATTCATAATCGATTATTGTTTCTTGTGGCGTAATCCTATGTGTCTAATGTGTGATCTAAGTATATTGTCTATGTGTAATCATGAGCATGTAATTGGTTGTGGCCGATTCCCTAGGATATTAGTTACTGCATTCTTTACGAAGTTCTAAGGTTGTTTGTATCCTCGAGTGTTGATCGGATTAGACGAACTCAAGCATCCACAATGGGAGTTATCTAGGAGCCCCTTGGGTTAGAGTCACCTCCCTGGATCATGCTTTCGGTTAAGTATACAATTGATGGGACGATCCAAAGCCCTTTCTCCTTCCTACCACAATTTCCTTGGTCTGGTTACTCAGAAGAAGTAATTGGAAGTGTGTTCCTTCAGAGGGAAGGTTGAAAAAGTTATATGCGGAAGCGTCGACACAACCAGCTCAGCCGGACAACAACATACAATACGCAGGTTTAATGGAAAGCTTAAAATGCACAGAGAGTATATGGGAGAGACAGAGAGAGCAGAACATAAACTCATATCGAATGTGCTCAGAGAGCACTTTTATACAAGTCCTTAAAAGGACTGACACAAGTACCATCAGTACTTGAATGCTCATAAGTGAGCCCCTACACTAACTCCCAAATATATTCCTTCGCGAAATATCTTTCCAACGACCTTTCGGTTCCCACCAATTCGGCCCCTTGCTTCTTCAGCCGATCCGGGCCTAACCGATTGGTCCAATCCGATCTGGGTCTCCGTTTCTTCAGCTGATCCAGCCCAAGTTGAGCTTGCTCACGCTCCTCATCTGGTTCGGTTCTGTGTTCCTCGACCCCTTTGGGCCTTCGCTTTTCGACCCCTTGGGTTCCGCGCATCTCGACCCTTTCGGTTAGCTTGTCCGCTCGTAAGGCCCTTGTCAGCTCCCTCCCTGTCGCGGTACCTTTGCTACCTTCTAGTCCATTTGGCCTCCAGTCAATTCGGTTCCTTTGAATCAAACACCTCTTCCAAATCGGGTGCATTCGATTTGTTCCAGCTCTTGGACGAATTGGCTGTCTCCAATTTGTCCTCAACCGTCAGGCCCTTCACCACATTAGAATATGTCCAGGTCTTGGGCTTCTTCCTCTGGTCGGCTTTGTCCTTCTTAACTCTACTGCCCTCACTGCTTGTTCTGACTTTATCAGATGTGCCAACTTCTTCAATCGAGTTGGCTCCCTATTTCTTCTTGTCTCCCCTTGCTCACGCTCCTCATCTGGTTCGGTTCTGTGTTCCTCGACCCCTTTGGGCCTTCGCTTTTCGACCCCTTGGGTTCCGCGCATCTCGACCCTTTCGGTTAGCTTGTCCGCTCGTAAGGCCCTTGTCAGCTCCCTCCCTGTCGCGGTACCTTTGCTACCTTCTAGTCCATTTGGCCTCCAGTCAATTCAGTTCCTTTGAATCAAACACCTCTTCCAAATCGGGTGCATTCGATTTGTTCCAGCTCTTGGACGAATTGGCTGTCTCCAATTTGTCCTCAACCGTCAGTCCCTTCACCACATTAGAATATGTCCAGGTCTTGGGCTTCTTCCTCTGGTCGGCTTTGTCCTTCTTAACTCTACTGCCCTCACTGCTTGTTCTGACTTTATCAGATGTGCCAACTTCTTCAATCGAGTTGGCTCCCTATTTCTTCTTGTCTCCCCCTGTTTTTGTCTTTTCCTCCTTCTATAGTGAGAAAACCGGATGGAATGGGCAAAGTCGTCGATGTGCAACATGTGCACATGTATGTTAGGGAATGTATATAAAATAATAGGGGATATTTATCCCACATTGTAACGTCCTTGCCTCCTTGGACTATAAAAGGAGGGAGGGGTCTCTTGTGAAGGGGTCGCCCATTTTGAGTTAGGAGGGTGTACCGTTAGATCTAGGGTTTGATAGTTTTCTCTTCTTCTTCTTTTATTCCTTAGGGTTTCTACTTTGGTCTTCTTCACTCTATTTCGTTTTAGGCTTTCATTTAGGTCTTCTTCGCCGTCGCCATATGGGTTGGGTTTCTCTTTTTGAGTTGAATCTTGTTAGTTTCGTATACTAGGGTTCGGTGTTTCCTTTCTGTTAGGGTTGCGTGGTTCGGAGTTCCTGTATTCTGAGGGTTCTGGTTCACTATTCTGTCTTCTGTGCAAGACCCCACTCGGCATGGCGAGCAACGTGCTCCCCGATTGGTGTCTTGGCAGGTAGTTGTGGTGTTCTGGTACGAGGACCGTCTCCAGCGCAAGGCGTCCACTCGCGTAGGCGAGCCCCAGAGTGCTCCCCGATTGAAGTTTGCCTGTAGACAACCCCTGTGCCCCTTTGGAATTGGACCGGCTTGAGGCCGGCATTGTAACTTGTGTCCCTTGTAAATATATATGAGAAAAATTCGGTGTGCATATGTCTGTGTTGGTGTCTTTGGGTTTTCGTCCTATCCGGGTGCGCTTGTGCTGTGTGTGTGTTGAGTCATTCTGTGTCACGACGTGTCTCCTCTTTTCGGTCCGGAGACTCGTCCTTTTGTATATATCGGGTCCTAGTCGGGCCGCGTGATTTTTGCTCTTCCCTTTTCTGTACATAAGAGGGTGTGAGAGCTGGTGTGCGTATGTGTGCTCTGACTATCTTTAATTCGGTTGCTTCCGGAACACATCCGGACCCATCCGCATCTGTACGGACCGGTTGCTTCCGGCTTGCATTCGGAATCATCCCAGTTGGTGCCACAACTGGTGTAACCGGCCCTAGAGAAAATGGCCTTCTGGTATCCATCTCTCCACGGTCCATAACCTCGGTGGGCCCGCCTGATCCAACACACGCGTGCGGATTTCCGCGACAACGACACATTGAGATGCTGTAGACCAAGGATCTCAGAAAAGTGCATCAACTTGTCTGATCTGAGTGGTTTGGTGAAGATTTCAACAACTTGCCAATTGGTTTGAACATACCGGAGTTTGACTTCACCGCTCAGGACCAACTCGAGCACAAAGTGATAATGCCCTTCTATGTGCTTCGTCTGAGCATGGAATACAGGGTTCTTGGCAACCTGCATGCTAGTTATGTTGTCATAGTAGATCGGAATCAGAGTCGGTACTTTGATTCAGAGGTCCTGTAGCCATCAAAGACATATGGCTTCACAGATTGCGACGGTAGTACCTCGGTACTCAGCCTTAGTGCTTGACAGAGCCATTGTCGGTTGCTTCTTGCTGCTCCACGCAACAATCGCACTACCAAGGGAAAACATAAAGCCGAATTTTGATCGACAATCCGATGCATTACTAGCCAAGTCGGCATCTGTATAACCGATTAACTATTTATTTGTTCATGCGTGTTGGTATAACAATCCCCGATCTTTAGTGCTGCTCACATATCGCAGGAGTCGATGAGCGCACTGAAGGTGCTCGTCGGTTGGTTGGTGCATAAATTGACTTGTCACCCCGACCAGATAGCTAATGTTGGGTCAAGTGATAGTAAGATATATCAGGCTTCCGACAATTTGTTGGAACCGTTTCTTGTTGCAGGCATGTCCGGAGTTGGGACGTAGCTTCTAATTCCGGTCAAGGGGAGTTGAGGCTGATCGGCACTCGATCATGCCGAACTTGTACAATATATTCAATACATAATGTCGCTGAGACAATAATATGCCATTGGGGGTATGGATCACTTCGATCTCGAGGAAGTAGTAAAGGTCCCCCAGGTCCTTCATCTGAAACGATGCCGCTGGTTAGATTTTCATAGTCGGATTCGGTCCGATCCGACTCATCCTTGTCGATGCCGTATTCCGACATCTTCTTCTTCCCCTTTCTCTTTCCGTGTGAACTGCCTCCTCGGTTCCTCATCCGACTGGTCATTCCGACTCAGTCCCTCATTCAACCCACTTAGCCGGAATGAGATCGGACTCTCTTCTAGAGCTCTGATTTCTTCTTCATTTAGAGGCATCTTAGCCTCACTGTCCTTATCTTGAGAATTCAGAATGGAGTTGTCGGGGTTTAGAGACAAAGGAAAGTTTCACGAAACTGACTCGTTGAAAACGACATCTCAGCTTACTCGGACGTCTTTCGCTCATCCGAGTAGCCGATCAAGATACACTTCTCGGCTTTTGCGTCTAACTTCCTCCGTTTTTCCTTCGGCACATGCACATATGCAATGCTACCGAATACCTTAAAGTGTGCCAAGTTTGGCTTCTTCCCGAAACACAGCTCACAGGTGACACTGCCCCATTTGCAGATGTCGGTTTCTACAAGTAGACGGTTGTACATGTCATAGACATATGCCATGGATGAAGGTAGGGATTGAACCCAATCACATGGTCTCTATTGGGCAACCCTACCAATTGAGCTACATATGCATCCTTGTACCAAAGGTTCAACTTCATGTAGTGTAGATTGAACATTGGAAATTCCTAGCTTGCATGCATCCTCATTTCTAGCTTGCACACATTCTCATGCATTCTCTATTGCATGCATCCTCATGCATTCTCTATTTCCTGCATCCTCATGCATCCTCAATTTCTAGCTGGCTTACATAGCCCTACCTTCTTGTATAAATACTCAGGTGCACCTTGATTCTAATCAAGGTGAACAACACTAGTTATGGGTTCTATAAGTTGAGTTCTTGTTCTTTTCCTCTCTCTTGTTTTCTAGCCCTTTTCTAGTCTTGTCTTCGCTCTACTCTATTATACTTGTTCGTGACAGTTTGTTCACCTTCGTTCCTCTTCTTGCTACCATGTCCGGCTCCTTCGACACCCTAAACCAAGTCATGGCAGCCTTACAACAACTTCAACTAGAGAATGAAATCCTTCGGGAATCATTATGAGAGTTGCAATCCGGTACTTCAAGAAATCCACCACCCGCCGAGTCACAACCACCGTCGGCACCTAGCCGGACCATGTCCTCTTCCCATCCATATGTCCTCAAACCAATCATCAGCCTACCGGACTAATTCAACGGCACGAGGGCGTATCTTCATGACTTCATCAACCAAATTCGGCTTATCATCAAGTTACTAGCGATTGGCAACGGTTCGGTTTAGGCTTAGCCGGTTTAGCATGATCCAAGTCAAACCGGTTAAGCCTAAACCGTTTTGGGGTTCTCAAACTTGAACCAAACAGACCCTTAAACCGGTTTGATAAACGGCTTAGAAACAGGCTTGGAAACTGGTTTGGAAACCACTCTCTCTCTCTCTCTCTCTCTTTCCCTACCTCTATCTAGTAACAACTCTTTCTGCTGTTGCCGTTGCTGTCTGCTGCTGCCGCCGCCATCTACGGCCGCTGTCGCTACTACTGCCGCTGTTGTCACCGTCTGCCGACTATCGCCGTCGCCATCATTCTTGGCCGTCTCCGTTGCCGCCACCCTTGTCGTGCGTAGTCGTTGGTGCTGTCGTTGTTGTCCGTCCCCACTATCACCTACGCTTCTGACGATGTAATCGGCTGAAGCATACATGTCCTTCTACACTCGAACCTAGCGCGCAAGGCATGGATGCTCGACTAAATTTTTTCTGTCCTCTTTGTCTTTTCTTTCTTTTATCTTTTGATTTACAACATGACTTCTAGACGAAACCATAAGGAAACACACGAAGAAATTATAAGTAAGGAATAATTTTTAGATGTCCTTAACCATTTAGTTAAACTAGAAAAATGGGCAAAAGAGATTGAAGCTGAAAAACAAAAAGATAAGGAAGAAAAAGAAGTGCTTATTGTTGAAATAATGAAACTTAAAGTAGACAACACGAACCTTCAGAAACAAGTTAAGGATCTTGAGACATCTAGGGAAGATGGTGAGATATCTTCCCTAGAGGATATTAAGGACGAGATCAAAAAGGTTAAGGAAGAGGTTAAAAGCGATATGGAATTAGCAAAAACTGGGTGGGTTGATGTAAAAAAAAAGGTAATATTAAAAAGGAACTAAAGGATGAAAATATTGTAAACACTACCCTTGAGGCGGAAAAAATGCGTCAAGCTCGATGCCTAAATGTACGAGTTACTGGGCTCAGGGAAGGGGCATCTCCTGACGAAGATGCACAAACATTAGGGAAAATGTTGGGGTACAAAGCCCTACCAATAACTAAAACTTGGACGGTAGGACGTGACACCACTAGGAAAAGAGCTTTGTTCCTTCAGTTTAAGAACTCAGAATCTAGAATCACATTTTTTAAAAAGAGACCAATTCTTTGAGGATTGGGCGGGAACCCTATCTACCTCGATGAAGACTTGACCAAGATGCAAATTGAGCATCATAAAACTTGTATGCCGCGAGTCATACAAGCTCGTAAAGAGGGGCATCGTGCTTTTTACCGAGATAGACGTGTGATCATAAATGATCGCGCCGCCAATTGACGACATGTGGCCCATGTGACAAACAATAAACTTAGGATGGCTTTATGGAACTGTAACGATGCACTTTGGACACACCCTGGCCGTCTAGAGGAGATTTTGAAGGTATATGACATAGTTCTTTTTAGTAGAAACCATCAGAGCCCAAATCGAGTACTACCACGAGTTGACGGTTTTCGTTGGGAATTTGTCTTTAGACAAACCTCATGTCAACATACTACTAGAGGGTCTGGAGGGGTTGTGATACTATTCCAGAGAGAGATACATAATAGGATAGAAATACTAAAGAAAGACCCAGAAGCCCATTTTATGTGGGTAAAAGTCCTCATTAGCAAGAACCAGGCGATATTTATCGCCGTGTGTTACTTCCCCCCGAAAGGATCCCGGTATAATATGGCTGGAGAGGTGAGTATAGTTGATGAAGGAACGCCGCATGGGCCTTCTCCATACAAACCTTTATTGGATAACCTAATCCGATATTCTTCTCAAGGGGAAGTCAATGCGAGAACCCAATCCCGACAATGCACAATATTTCAGATGGATAGAAACCTCGAAATGGTGAATGTCAACCCTTTAGACTTAGACATAACTCCTTCCGGGTGGCCCCATGCCCCATTGGTGCAGACCATAGCTTCCTATACTTTGAGCTAAAATGCAACACCTCCCACGCCACCAACTCTAGTAAACCAAACTAGCACACCATAATACATTTCACGCATGAGCTCGTTGACATCTGCTCTCGCCTCTAGAGAACCTCACTACAGAACTTGCACACACCCTTCACTCAACAACAATTAGTAGCTTCCCATACACGAAACACTCCAATCATAGTAGAATAGGTTCTATGCCACAGAACAAGTGGTATGACGAGGATTGTAGAGAGTTTTATAGACAACTTAAAGTGTCGCAACTTGGTGGTACTATTTCCTCAGTACAGGCTCGAAAAGAGATGCGCAAGATGACACGCCGTAAAAGAAGAGCTTGGGAAGCATCCCAATATTGGGAACTCTACCATATGCTCATGAGTAGGGATTGTGCCCTTGCATGGAAGAGACTACGGGAACCGCGACCACAAACACCCATCGAGGATCCCAATATTTGGCACATGTATATCGAGAGACTCTACCATGTCCCAAACTAACCACCCATCCCAATGCCTTCCACACCCCGACCTAACATGGGGACACTTTTCACGACATCTAGGGTCACGAAGGTCATAAAAAAATTACAACATAGGAAATCCATGGACCACACAGGATTGCGAGTCGAGCACATCATATATGCTCGAGAGTGCCTAGCCCCCTTTCTCACTCTAATCTTCAACCGCGCCCTTGCCGAGGGTTTTCCGCCACAATGGACCATGAACACAGTGGCCCCTATACATAAAGGAGGGGACCCAATGGACCCAAATACATATAGGACCATTATGATAGGCCATACGCTCGCTAAACTATATGGTGCGGTAATGGAAGTGGAGCTTAGCGATTATATGGAAACATTAAGTCTTCGAGCACCTGAGCAGGCTGGCTTTAGACGCGCCTTCTCCACTATTGATTGACCATATCTTCACACTTAGGTGCTTAATTGACCAGACGAAGGCTCGTAAGAAGAAACTATATTGTTGCTTTGTGGACTTCTACAAAGCGTTTGACACAGTTCCTAGGGAGAAGTTGTTTGATAGACTTAAGAGCTTGGAGATACCAAATGACATGATCTGGGCCATTTATGCTCTATATGAGCAAGTCTCTACGTGCGTAAGATGCCTAGGTGGCCTATCTGATTGTTTCACTAACACCATTGGTGTAAAACAGGGTTACCCTCTATCACAGAATCTTTTTGGGATCTACATTGATGAGATCACTGATTTTATTGCTCGTAAGGGAGGCAAGGGAGTAGCTATTGGGGATACGCAAGTTAGTCTCTTACTCTACGCAGACGACATTGTCTTGCTCTCGGAGTCAGAACATGACCTACAAAAGCATCTTAATGCCCTAGATGACTTTTGTACACAACGAGGACTGGTAGTGAATCTAGCGAAAACCAAAGTCCTTATCTTTCATACATTGTCCCGAGTTAGGAGTACATGTCACCTAACCCTCTCTCATAAACTAGTTGAGGTAGTTGGATCATATGTATACCTGGGAGTCACTTTTAGTGCTTGCTCAGGTAAATTCTCGATGACCCAGGCAGCCAAAGATAGGCTAACGAGAGGGTATGCATCCCTCTCACTCTTAGAGAGACAATGCCACCATGCATACCTTCAAGAGCCATGGACTAAGGGATGGCTCTTCGACTCATTAGTGATCCCTTCCCTCATGAATGCATCAGTAGTATGTGCTCCAAGTCTACCATCTGTCATGTGGACGCAATTAGAGAGACCTTTGGTGACGATGTTATCACGTCAACTTTGAAGCAAATCGACAGTACGACATGACATTATTAGAGCAGAGTTCAGTCTGCCCCCGATGTTAGTAGAAGCAATGTTTCAAGTGGTAGTTTTTATTCATCGGATACATAACCAACCACAAGATAGGATATCCCATCGAGCCTTTGAGGCATCTCGATCCCTACATGCGTCTAGAGACACTAGCTCTTGGTATAGCACTGTGGTGAGTTGGTTACTTGCAAACGGCATAGACATTAATAACCTACCCACCCTTAAGTACAACCATGGGACTGACCAAACTCTAATATCTCATGAAGACCGTAATAAAGTGATACGCCAAGAAATATGGCAAATTTACACTCGATATAAATGGATCACCCCACGAGATCCACTCCCATCTAAAATGTTGTACTATAAGGAACACTTCTTGAACTTCTCTCAGCTAGGTTTTATTACATGACGAAGATATCTAGATACATTCTTATCAAATGCACTAAGGGTTGCCATTGGAAAACTTAGGATATCGTCTCACCAACTTGAGATTGAGAATGGTCGGGCTAATAGAGTCCCTAGGGAGGACATGCTATGTAGATTGTGCCACATAGAGATAGAGGATGAGTATCAATTCACATGCAAGTGCCCAACTTATGCCGAGATACGAGTGGAATACCAAGACATATTAGGACCCTCTCCCACCCTCTCCAAACTATTAGATAGACCTAAAACAACATAGGGAGAATAAATTACAAAGTGTTAACCATAACCCTTTTACTATTTACTATTCATCAACTTGTAACTAGTGTAATTTTTCGGGAACAAGGGGAGACGATGAATGTGGATACACTTACACCGCTCGACCTCTCCCTTGAGAAAGTCGAAACACAAAGAACAACCAAACGCCCTCGGATGTTGGGCTTCAAAACAAGTCGACACGAAGTAGAAAGGATTAAGAAGATAAGGGAACATCGACTATGTCGTGACTCTTGAGTAGGAAGCAGAGAGAGAGCGATGGCGATAGAGATAACGATAACGATAGAGATGGCGAGAGCGGTAGAGATAGCGATAGTGATAGCAAAAGAGAGTGAAAGAGGGAGAGAGTGCGAGAGAGAGAAAAGTATAAGTGAGAGATAAGAAATGGGAATGCGATTATATTATGAGAAAGAAGATTACAAGGAGTAGACTAAGGGCTAAAGACTGGTGTTGAACCGAATGAGTTGTGATGAGTGTATGGACTCTTATTTATAGGCCCTTATGGAGTATTCTAGAATGTTCTAGAATATTTTAGATATTTATGAATAATAATAATAATAAATATAATCATGAAATATTCAAGAACATTCTAGAATAATCTAGAATGTTCTAAATATCTCGTAATAACTAAACATATAATTATTATGATTACATCTCACATATGTTATTACAATGGTTAAAGTACAATATGTAAACCAAGAGGTTATGGGTTCGATTCCTGGTTCGCCAAGATGAATGTCATGATAAGCCAAGATGTATGTCTTCATGACATTATCCCCCCTTTTCGATGACGAGTTGCACGAGTCGGAAGAAAAGAGTTCAGACTTGGTTTATGAGGATATTGGTTGTGAAATGCAACAACCATGTCGGAGGCATTGGCAAGATGTTCGGTAGGCTCCCATGTTCGATCATTAGGTGTATAGCCTAACCAATCAACCAAGTAGTATAGTTTGTTGCGAATGATCTTGGAGTCGAGGATAGCGGCAACCTCATATTCAGAGCCATTGGAAACGTCAATTGGAGGTGGGGGAGGTGTAACACGACCCGGAATAGAGCTCGTTGTGTAGGGCTCCAAAAGTGAAACATGGAAGACCGGGTGAAGACGCATATGAGGAGGAAGATCAAGACGAAATGTCACATCATTGATCTTACCACTTATGACATATGGGCCAAAACGTTGATAATCCAATTTGTAGCAAGGTCGGGTCGTTTTAATGCTACCTTGTAAGAGCCATACACGATCGCCTACTTGAAATGTAGTCGATGAATCACGCCGATGACGGTCAGCAATCTTCTTTTGAGTGTTTTGGGCTTCACATAAATGATGCAAAAGCATATCCTCAACTTCTTGGAGTCGAGTGAGCCGATCTTCAGCAGCTGGGTTTTTTGGGAGTTCAGGATGTTCAAGCATCGTCCAACGAGGATGGTACCCAATGTTTGCAAAAAATGGGGAATATCCAGTAGAAGAATGCTCGGAGTTGTTATAAGCAAATTCTGCCAAAGGTAGTAAATCCACCCAATCATCTTGTTGATAGTTGACAAAACAACGTAGATATTGCTCGACTGTTTGGTTGGTGCGCTCACTCTGCCCATTAGTCTCTGGATGGTAGCCGGAAGAGAGTTTACAAGAAGTATGTAAGAGTTTGAACATGTGCCGCCAAAATTTCGAGATGAATTGGGGACCCCGATCACTGATAATATCATCCGGAAGACCATGATGGCGAAACACCTCCCGCATGAGTAAATCAGCTGTCTCTTGACTAGTAATGGTCTTTGTGCATGGAAGGAAATGTGCCATCTTCGTAAAACGATCGACAACCGTGAGAATCGAATCAAATCCCTTGGAAGGTGGAAGATCCGTAATAAAGTCCAAGGAAATAGATTTCCATGGGCTCTCCGGAATAGGCATTGGCTGTAATAAGCCATATGGATGATGTCGAGGCTTTTTTGATCGGCAACATGTATCACAGCTACGAACATAATCCGTAACAAAATGGCGAAGCCGTGGCCACCAATATCGGCGAGAAATCAACTCAAAAGTCTTGTGGATGCCGAAGTGTCCCGCCATTGGTGTGTCATGACATTGTTGCATGACTTTGAGTCGAGAAGGACCGTCAGGCACATACAAGAGAGTTTGTCGAAAAAGTAACCCATCATGCCAACTAAACTGGGTGTAGTCTAGACGAGGATTTTGAGTTTAGGAGCTAGATGCACGATTTGGGATAATATGGCTCAAAACCTCTTGGGCGAACGCATCAGTCGCAATCTGCTCACGAATGGAATCAAGAAGCCTTGAATCTCCCGGTGTGTTGATGGTATGCATTGCCATTATTCGTAGACGATCAGCACCTAAGAGGATTTGCTTTTGGCTTTCAAATGCGGCCTCTCCAGGTTGAAGTTCCATATACGAACGTCTAGATAAAGCATCTGCTTTTCCTTGTTGCATCCCAGGGCGATATAGAATTACAAAATCGAAACGAGTTAAGAACTGCGCCCAACGAGCTTGTCGTCGATTCAAGACTCGAGCACTTTGAAAGTATGTTAGATTTTTATGATCATTGTAGACAATAATCTGCTGAGAAGAACCCTCCAGAAAATGACGCCATTGTTGAAAAGAATCCACAATGGCAAGAAGCTCTTTGTCGTGAATCTCATAGTTGATTTCTGCGGCTTCAAATTTTCGTGAATGAAAAGCCACCGGGTGCAGTTCACCATCATCACCAATTTGGGATAGTACACTTCCGAGTGCGAAATCCGATGCATCAACTTCAAGTATAAAGCGCCTCATTGGATCGACATGGATTAAGATTGGTGCGGATGTAAATGCTTGCTTTAAACCCTCAAATGCAGAGTTCGCATCTATACTCCATACAAATGATCGATTCTTGTGCGTCAGTTGAGTGAGGGGCAACACAATTTTTGAATAATCTTTGATGAACTTGCGATAAAAGTTTGCGAACCCCAAAAAACATTGCACATCTCGCACGGACTGTGGTGTTTGCCAATCCAAAATTGTTTGAACCTTTGATGGATCCATAGAGATGCCATTTGAAGAGACTATGTACCCCAAAAACTCCACTTGACGTTGGTCGAAACTACACTTCTCCAATTTTGCATAGAGACCATACTCTCGTAGCCGTTGCAAAACTTGGCGAACATGTATATCATGTTCTTCTTGAGTTTTTGAGTAGATCAAGATATCATCCAGGTAAACAATGATGACGATATCGAGGAAGTCTCGAAAAATATCATTCGCCATATGTTGGAAGACTGTTGGTGCATTCGTGAGGCCAAAAGGCATCACTGTGTACTCAAAATGACCATAGCGAGTGCGGAACGCCGTCTTCCATTCATCCCCAGGACGAATTCGAACAAGGTTGTAGGCACCTCGAAGATCTAACTTCGTGAAATACTTTGCTTCACTGAGGCGTTCTAGAAGGCTTGAGATCAATGGGAGAGCATATCGGTTTCTAACGGTCACTTTATTCAAGCCTCGATAATCCACGACCATACGAAGCGTACCATCTTTCTTCTTAACGAAAAAGATGGGTGCACCAGCAGGAGATTTTGAATGTTGGATAAAACCATTTGCCAAGTTCTCATTGATATATTCTCGAAGAACCTCTAACTCCGTGGGCGAAAGATTATAAATTGGTCCCCATGGAGGCTCTTTTCTTGGCTGCAAATCAATTGGGCAATCATATGGTCGATGCTCTGGTAGTCTATTAGCCTTCACCTTATCGAACACATCGGAGAATTCTATGTACTTCTTTGGTAGTTGGACCCCCAATTCTTGTGAGCTAGATGAGGGAGTTGCTAAAACCGCAAATACCATCATGTCTTCCTTTCTTCCATCCTCTCGTAATTGATGTATAGAGATTGTTGAAATTGTGGGGGATCCTAGATCCTTAGTTGGAGCTTCAAGAGACTTGGATTGTACGGTGACCTCTTCAATAGTTCTTTTTCTCCAATCAATGGTTGGGTTATGTAACTCAAACCAAGGAAGACCAAGAACTAGAGAGTGCTCCGGACTACTAATGATGTTAAATGAGATGACACTAGCCAAATTACCTAGGACTACACGAATTGGTTCAAACTCTTCGACTATATCTCCTGATGCTATAGGGTGACCATCGATGACTCCTACAGCTACTGGGTTTGGGAGTTTTTTCAAGATGATGTTTTGAGTCAATGCAAACTCGCGATCCATGAAACAAGAATTGGCTCCGGAATCTAGGAGGGCAGAGGCTAGGGCGCGATGACCTGTAGATGTGCTAAGCTCGACTTGTGCAGAAAAAACTCTACTAACTTGATTTGATGAAATGGAACCACAACTAGGTACTGACTCTACATAACTAGGATGGTCCAACCAAATGGCTCCTATTTTGGCCAGACTTATTCGTTTAACACATCCTCTAATTGGCTCAAGACATCAAATCTATTCTCATGGCATGGGCTATTAGGCTTAGTACTTAAGTTATTAGAAGTGATAGTAGAACTTGATGTAGGGTTGTCATGTGCACTTACTTGGTAAACTTGACGCCTGGGTTTATGTGGACAATTCACAGCTATATGTCCTGGACCACCACAGTATAGGCATAGGCGATGCGCCCGACGTCGTTGTTTCTCAGCATCTGATAAGGGCCCTCGACGTTGTGTCGACTCTATTTCCATCGGAGTGGGACCATCCCTCGTAACGGGTCTAGAACCTTGTGGCGGTGTGGCGACTATAGAAGCGTATGTCTGTTCCGGTTGGCGGCGTAACATTTGTTGACGTTCAGAACGTCGCTCAAATAGGCGATTATCACATCGCACAGCTCGGCTAATAGCTTCAGTAAGAGACTTTGGATCTTCATGGAAAGTAAGAAGAAGATCTTTGACATCGTTACGCAAACCCTGACGGAATTGATCCATTAAGGCTGCCTCATCCCAAGGGATGTCGCATGCCAAGAGACGGAAATCTGCGGCATAAGCTGAAGCGGGACGATCTCCTTGTCGGAGTCTTCGAATCTTGTTTATTGCAGTCCTAGTGCTATCCGTATCTCCAAAACTAGCTTGAAACTCCTTAACGAATGCCTCGAAATCCTCCAGTAATGGTGATTTCTTCTCAAGAAGTGGTGCAAACCATGCTAACGCTGTACCGCTTAGCAAGGTTCCTATTAATCCCACACGGGCAACATCAGTTGGATACCGATTGGGATGTAACTGAATCACCAAACGAACTTGATTCAGGAAACCTCGAAAGAGAGATCTGGTACCATCAAACTTGGCAGGGAGGCTAATCTTTGGTTCCCTTGGGGAGTTTTGAACCCCCGCCGCTTGTTCTCGTAATGTTAATATAGTAGCCTCAAGTTGACGAACCCGTTGTGATAACTCCTCATATTGATGAGCTTTCTCAGTACTGACTTGTTGAAGATCCCCGAGTAGCCTTTGATTTTCTTGCTCTAATGCCATAAACTTAGTGGTGAGCATATCGAGCTCCGAAAGGACACGCATATACTCTTGCTTGCTGACCGACTCCATAACCGCGGGGGAAAAAGAAAGAAGGATAAAGAAGAAAGCTTGCTAGGGTTATTGGAGAAAGGGAAAAGAAAGATTCGGTTCAAACTGTCGTGACTCTTGAGTAGGAAGCAGAGAGAGAGCGATGGCGATAGAGATAACGATAACGATAGAGATGGCGAGAGCGGTAGAGATAGCGATAGTGATAGCAAAAGAGAGTGAAAGAGGGAGAGAGTGCGAGAGAGAGAAAAGTATAAGTGAGAGATAAGAAATGGGAATGCGATTATATTATGAGAAAGAAGATTACAAGGAGTAGACTAAGGGCTAAAGACTGGTGTTGAACCGAATGAGTTGTGATGAGTGTATGGACTCTTATTTATAGGCCCTTATGGAGTATTCTAGAATGTTCTAGAATATTTTAGATATTTATGAATAATAATAATAATAAATATAATCATGAAATATTCAAGAACATTCTAGAATAATCTAGAATGTTCTAAATATCTCGTAATAACTAAACATATAATTATTATGATTACATCTCACATATGTTATTACAATGGTTAAAGTACAATATGTAAACCAAGAGGTTATGGGTTCGATTCCTGGTTCTCCAAGATGAATGTCATGATAAGCCAAGATGTATGTCTTCATGACAGACTAGAAGCTATGGTTGGGGTACCTTTTACATTGGGGACACGGGCCACATCCACATCGAAACCCTTTGACCTTTAGCTTCTCTTCGAGAGACTTCGATGGAAATGAAATTAGGCCTAGTATAACATCATTTTCATTGTAGAACATGTTGGTTATTTTATTTTACTAGAACTATTTAGCTTAAAAATCTATTTTTATTTTTATTTTTTACTTTCGATGAATGGGTAAATATCCCATTTTTTGTTGTAAAACATTTGTCTCATGGGCCAATTTTGGCATTAGAAGACGTTAATATATCTTTCTTTCTTCTTTCTTTGTCTCTCTCCTTGATTGTAGTTCTCCCTCACTCTCATTCTCTCTCTCCCCTTGTCTGTTGTCTCCTTCCCTCCCTCCCTCCCTCCCTCTCTCTCGACTATCGAACCATCATGGTTGGCTCATTAATGGCAAAACTATTTGGATGTATAATGGAATCAAAGATAAGTGTATGGGCAGAACAAAATGGTAACAGAGCTTATGGACAAGCTGGTTTTCGAAAACACCGTAGCACCATTGATCATCTTGTCACTCTTCGAATATTAATGGAGGAAAGTCGCTTTGGAGGTAAAGGTTTATATTGTTGCTTTGTAGACTTCAAGAAAGCTTTGATATGGTACCTCGTGAGCATCTTTGGAGGTGGATGGAAGAACTTGAGGTGCCAAGTGAATATATGCTTGCAATTTCCCGAATATATGAGAAGGTTATATGTTGTGTGCGTATGAGAGATAGACTTTCAGATTTTTTCAATAGCACTATTGGTGTTAAGCAAGGATGCCCACTCTCACCAACATTATTCGGTCTATGCATTGATGAATTAGAAGAAATGGTTACCAAGTTTGTAAAGGAAGAATGTGTTGAAGAAGTTGCCATTGGGAATGTTGTGATTATGCTTTTGTTATATGCAGTTGATGTAGTGCTTTTTGCAAATACTTCAGGAGATGCACAGAAGCTTATGAAGGCATTGGAAAAAAATTGCATGCATACTAGATTAAGTGTCAATAGCTCTAAAACAAATATTATGCTTGTGAAGAGTCAAAAAAGAGATAAACCATGCATTATGTACAACAATGAGCCACTTGAATGTGTGGAAAGCTTCAAATATCTTGGCCTTGAGGTTCCTTCAAATCATAAATGGAATGAATGTGCTACATGCCGCTTAGAGGTGGGTAGACGAGCATATTATGCATTTGAGAACACATGCAATCTTGGAGATATTAAGTGTTGGGTCCTCAAGAAATATCTTTTTGACACTTTGGTGACCTTGATTCTTCTCTATGGGGTGGAAGTATGGGGCGGTAGCATCCTTAAATCTACGTGGAAAGAGTTTGAAAATGTCCAAAAACATTTTCTTACAAGGTTTCTACAAGTTAAGAAACAAACACCCTACACCCTACTCCTCCTTGAGATGGAATCACTTCCCATTGAGATCATGGCCATGGAAAGGGTTGTTGAATACATGCTTAAGGTTCCAAAAAGCCCCTCACATCGACTTCCTAGAATTGCGTGGGAAGCAAGCAAAAAGATCCAAAATATGCATAAAAGTAAAATTTTGTGTTCCAGTTGGATGCAAGATTTAGAAAAATGGTTTGGTAGATGGGATGCAAGACACTTGCTTCATGATGTGTCACTAGATTCCTATGTAAATGAGGCCTTTTTGCAACGCCAATGTATCATGACATGGGACAAATGTGGTGGCTCACGCTTCACACATTATACTACAAATGTTGCACCTAACTACAAAACCATATTCTTCGTGGAACAAGGAAGCCGTACACATCGATGCATGTTTGAGGCCATCCCAATATCTGCCATTCAAACCATTGCTTCCATGAGACTTAGCTTGCACGCATTGAGATGTGAGACGAGGCGTTCAGGGAGAAGGAAATCCTCCTTTCCAACTCGTAGCTTCCCCTTCGTCTCTTTGGTGAAGACATGACCTATCTTCTTCGGATCTCTTAAGCTTGGATCGTTAGCGACTTCCTCCATCTTTTGCCAGCTATCTTCCGGTAGCGGAACCGCAACTGGCTTGATCTTCTTATCCACTGTTTTATATTTCGTGTTGATGTCAGCTTCCTTCATCGAGATGCCATGACGGTATTCATCAATGATAGCGTACATGTTGACGGAGTTAACCGAAATCACGCGTTGGTTGTGAAGATAGCTCAAGTCCACGACGTCCTCGATTTCGCCAATGGTGTCGTTAAATGAGGCTTCTTCCATAATATGAGTCACGAACTCTCCTTCTTCTATTATGTTTTCTTCTTTTAGCATCTTCTCGAATTCTTGTATCCGGTGCTTGTGCTTCTTGTCGGGTAGTACTAGTTTACATGCGCCACTAGGTGTGACACATGTTGCTTCTCCTCGCAATCCACGCACTCTTCTTTCTTGTGGGGTCTTGTGATTGCTCGGACTATTTGTGCCCCATGCTTCAATAGTCCGCTCTAAAAATCCAAGGATTCGCCTCCGAGACTATCTCGATTCCTTTCATGATTGGCTTGCACCGTTAGGAATTGGACCGGTCTTTGGTTGTCAAGACTCTTTATTCGTGCGAAGGCTGCTCCATTATCGAACACTTTGGTCTCCATCCGAGATGATGTGATATAAGGTTGCCCTAGGATGACAGGATGCGATGCCGATTCTTGTACGAAGAAGTGTTGATCCATCTCCACATCCCCGATCGTGACTTTGATATTGGGACAAGCTCCGTACAAGTCCTCCGTAGACTTTGTTGCCGCGCGAATCTTCCATCCGTGGTTTGTATTGATTGGCCATCTTCCTTTTTTGTAGAAGTCGGTTGACATGAGGTTGATCTCCGAGCCGTGGTCGATCAAGGCTACCACGGTCTCTTTCTTCTCCCCGATCTTCACCAGCGTCTCCGTTGTCGCTTGTGCCCAATGAGGTCGAGTATAGTGGCTGTCCACCATATCTTCATCGACTTCGTCTCTTGCCATCGTTATGGCATTCGTTTTTGCTTTTTGCGGCTTCTCTTCTTCCTCGTCTGATTGTTGTCTCTTTCTCTTTACAAGGTCCACGATCGTGTCATGGAACTCCTTCGTAATGCCAAGCAATTCCCTCAAGGACAAAGTTACGTGGCTATCAAGAACTCATTCTTCGAGAATCTTCTTTAGGTCCGTCATCTGCTCTATGTCCGACCTTAGCTTATAGGTAGGTATAGTCCTTGTCCTCCGAGCGGGGTCTTCGACACCAACCTTCACGGGCCGAATCGTTTCTTCAACTCGTATGCTCGGCTCCCCTTTTCGGCTTGATTCTCGTTCCTCCATTTGTAAAGGTCGACTCATCTCCGCATCGTCCTTCTTTTTCGCGTTCCTTGTTTCATCTCTTTTTTATGGTCCTTGCTCTTCTATTCTCTTTCTCTTTTCTTCGACGAACACCTCGTGGTTGTCGCACATCACCTCTGCAAGTATGGTGTTGTCGTCCACCGGATCCGGCCACCCGGTTATGCTTTGCACACTTTGGTCTGCAAGCTCTACCTCGTTCGATGTGACTTTTCCCTTCTTCTCATATTCGAGAATGGAAGTCCAAAACTTTGCTCCCGCTCTAGCAGCTTCAGTCTTGTCTTTCCCGACTCTTATTCCGGCCGACGCAGCATAGTGCATCGCATCCACATGAGTCGCATCGGCATCCTCCATAGATTTCTTCATTCCTCCTCTTCCGAAATTCACCCGTAGGGGTCTTCTAGTCTCGCTTGAGCAGATCATGTTGTCCTCTATGTATACGATATTTTGTCGAATCGCCTCTCGAAGGCTCGCACAATCCTTTCTCATGTGGTCCATGCTATCGCACCACACGCATCTAAAGGCTTCTTTTCCTTTAGGGCCCCGACGATTCATGTTGGCTAGCATGACCTTCTCGAACTTCTTCGCTAGCTTTTCAATGATGTCGTCATCAATCTTCTTTTCTTCCACGTTACTTTGTCTTGGCGGCTCAGCTACTTTCGGCGGTCTTGCTTTCTCCGTGGTAGTCGATCCCGTCAAGTCGGTGTCATCAACCCATTGGCGACGCTTGTCAAGCCTATTGCATGCCCGCTTCACCGCAATCCAGTCCGCTACGAGCCCATTTTCTTGAGTATCATCTTCGAGAAGAGTCCCCAACTCCCGTCTATCCTTTATGTCCACGGCCTTTAAGAAGTACAAAGTCTTGTCCTCTTCAAGCAACACTTGGTCCGTATTGGGGAGACGAATAAACATCTGGTCGAATTCGTCGTACACCCTCGAGACGCTCATCTTCTTATTCTTCTTCTCTATCCACTTCATCATGGCATGTCGAGTCATCCTCGTTGAGTCTTCAGTCACGAACTCCGCTAGTATCGTTTTCTCGAACTCAGACCATGTTGTCTTACCTTCTTGAAGCTCGATGACGCGTCTTTGGATGTTGTTGGCGACAACTCTCTTGAAGCTTGCGATTTGACGTGCCTCAGACACGTCCCTCTGATTCATCTCCCTTCTATATGCATCAAGGAACTTCGTAACGTTCCTTCCATCGAATTGGCCCTCGAGCTCTATGACACGATCGACAGCCTTCTCCACGCTCGCGTCGTTGTCCCGAGATCTAATCATTTGCTCGACGATTAGCATCATCCTTTCGAGCTCTCCCGCTTGGTTGCTTGAGGACGCCATCTCCAAGTATTAATCTTGACTTGATCCTTCCTACCGCCTCTTTCACGTCGGGTTCACCACTTAATTATGTCGTGAAGATCCGTCACTACGCGCGGATCGTGAGGCGGAACCGCCGGGGTTCTGGACCGGAAGGATTCAAAGTCGGTACAAGCTTTGGTGCAAGCTTTAGCGAGAAAGTACTTAAGATAGATTGGGAAAGAGAGAAGTTGAGATTACCCGATTGAGAGAGATTGATTGAACTTTTAACTTTAGATTTAAGAAACAAGTTACACGATCAATTTGATAACGAATTTCTTCTTCTTAATTTCATAACCCCAAAAAACGTGTTTTTTCTCCTCCCCCTTCCTTCTTTTATAGATGCTCTCATGCATATGATGCATTTGAGGGTACAAGACATGCATAAATTGCATGTTTGCCAGTTGGCGCTTATGTATTACATGTGGTGCATGATAACCATGTCACTCATTTTAGCTCTCATGTATGAGAATTTACAAGTAAAGTACAATGATAGAAATATAAATTCAACTAAATGGCATGGTTTAATGGTAAGCCAATTGACTCCTAACTTGGAGGTGCAAGGTTCAAATCCTTACTTGCCCTCATTGTATATGTATATATGTATATATATTTATATATTTATTTATCTAGTCGCCGGACGCCGGTTCGTCGGATGCCGTCGGTTACCGGTGCCTCGCCGGATGCCGTCGCCGGTTGCCGCCGGATACTCGTGCCGCCATCGGATGCCGTCGGTTACCGGTGCCTCGCCGAATGCCGTCGTCTCACCGCCGCCGGATACCGATGTCGTCGCTGGTTGCCGCCGGATGCCGTTGGTTACCGGTGCCGCCGCCGTGTCACCGGCACCGGATACCGTTGCCGCCGCCGGATGCCGTTGCCGGATACCAGTGCCCAGCCGGATGCCGTCGTCTCACCGGCGCCGGATGCCGGTTTGCCGTCGGATGCCGCCGGATCACCGGCTCCATCGTTGGTCCGGTTTTGGTTGGCCAAAACGCTTTACGAGTAGCTAGCCCAACTCCACTCTTAGTTCAAGTTACCTTGAACTTTCTATGCTCCACACATAGACACAAAAATAATATCTTTTGCTCTACCTTATATATGATGAGAGCCGTATTTGTCGTGCGTATGTGGGATATCACACAATTTTCTCTTTTCCTTTCACAAACTTTATACCCTCATATCTTGACATTTAGTTGTCCGTTTCTCGTGTAATAAAGTGCATTCGAAACCTCCATCATTTTGTACTTAGATATTAAATTTATTTAAAATTTTATCTTCACAATTATTGTACGTTTTATGATTCATACTCGATTTTATCTTCACAATGATTCATACTCGATTTTGTACGTTTTATGGGATTTTCACACTATTGCCGAAAATCTTCACGACACCGGAAGTCCGCTCCGCCCGGTTCTTGTTCGTCATTCTCTGGATTGCCGGGTCCCGTTCTCCTGTCGCCACCGATCTCTCCTATAGGACTCACGTCATCACTCGGGCCGACAACCGTATCGGTGTGAGGATCTCTTTAGGACCGGTCTTCGTTCTCCTCTTGCCGAAATTCAGGTGTCTTCTGTCGGAGTCCTTCGCGACTCTCCTCGTGTCTTCCGCGTGGCCGGGTCTTGCCTTCGTGCTGCCGGGTCCCGTTTCCCGCCACCACCAACCTTCTCTCTGGGTCTCATGTTGCCATGTTGGCCAAACTGCCGCAGTCTCTGGTTTCAGTGTGGGGATCCCGTAGGACCGAACTTCCTCTTTCGCCGTTTTCCGCACTTGTCCCCTCGCTGCCACCGTCAGTATCTTGGTCTTACGTCGACCGCGTTGCCGACTGCCGAAGTCTCTAGATCCGGTGTGAAGGATCCTCCTTGGGCCTCCGATTTGTCTTCCCGACCTTGTCCCGGGTCGTCCTTCTCCGCATGTTGAGAGGGCGGTTTGCACCGCACCCTCTCCCGTGGTACCGACGTACCGATTTCCTTCCTTCCAGATTGGTTATATCCGGAAACATATCCTCCCTGTTATCGTCCAGGTCTGTTCGCATTGGCCGTTCCCATTTCCCGCCACCATTGTCCTTCTCTCTAGGTCTCACGTTGCCACGTTGACCGAACTGCCAGAGTCTCTGGATCGGTGTGGGGATCCCATAGGATTGGTTGCTTTCACCCTCACTCCCTTGTGCTTCTTTTGAACTCTTCACCCTCCTTCTCGCGTACCCGCCTCCATCTCCCATCTCTCTAGGTCTCATGTCGGCGCTCATTGCCGACTGCTTGAGTCTCCAGATAAGACGTGGTGTTTCCGTCCCGTAATGATTTGCGGCCGCTCGTTCAGGGTACCGCTCCCCAAGCACGTTCAGTGAGAAGCATCTGGACTTCGATCGATCAAGTGCCACCTGCACTTGATTCTCCAATGTCCGGAGTTTCGGGCAGCGGTGTCTGAAACCTGCCGATCTCTCTCCGCAACCTCGATCGCTAGCTTCTCGATCTGCGGCCTTCGCCTGGTCGGCTTGCGTCCTCATGTAAAAGAGGGCGATTTGTTTCGCACCCTCTTCCGCGCCGGCACTATTGTACCGAACCGAGCCCTACCGATCGGGCTCTATAGCCCGTCCCTGGTCTTTCGTGCCTCGGGCCAGTTTCGGTCGAGTCATCCACATCCGGATCGCGCTCCATCCGAATCGGAATGCTGATCTTCCCGTGCTGCCTCCGTCCTTGGCCTCCTCGCAGGCCGTTTCCCATCCCTCTTCGTTGGCATCGTGCCAGGACTCCTCGTCGGCGCCTTCCTTCTCTCCGGTCTGATGTCGGTACACGGGCTCGACCACCGGAGTCTCGGGAATCCGCGTGGAGGGCTATTCTCCGCCCCCGACCTTGTCCTCGGTCGGCAATTCTCCGCAAGTCGAGAGGGCGTTATGTTCCACACCCTCTTCCGTGGTACTGTGGTACCGGTCTTCCACCATTACATGGGGCAAGTCCGTCTCCTCGGTCTTGGCTTGCGGCCTCGATCTTTCCTCTTCCTCGAGCATCGCCTCGAGAGCTGCGTACGCCTCCGCAATCCTGGCCCCAACGCCGACCCTTGCCGACTCTCTTTGCCGTTCGGCCTCTTCCCGCTGTGATGGCACGCCGTCGCGTGCCTTCCTCTTAGCCTTCTCGGCTTGCTCGTCATCTAGCCGTTGGCACACCCTTCTGACCTTCAACTAGTCCTCGGTGAGGCCATTCGCTCCGTCCTTGTCTTCGAGCTCAATCCCGATGGCCTCCCATTCCGAACAACAGGACTTTGTCCGCCCCCACCAAACCTTGTTCCCACTCTGGGAGCCGAGCAAGCCGCCGCTCGTACTCTCGGAACGCCTTCATTGCGCCTTGGTGGGTCTTCGCCGACGATATCCATTGGTCGAAGCCACGCCTTCCCCGGCCTTTCGGCCGCCCTCCGTATGCCTTTAGGAGCGCCTCTTCGAAGGCCTCCCACGAACTATGAGCCTCAGGGAGCTCCTTTACTTCCGCATGCATCCAAACAACTACGACCCGACAGAAGAACTCCAGCCTCAACGCCTCGTCTACGCCACACACTTCTATTTCTGCGTTGTAGGCTTCCAAGTAGAATGGGACCTTGTCCCCATTGAAACGGCCGACTCTTTCGACCACTCGCTCAACTACTTGTTGTGCTGCTTCTCGCCTCATCACCACTCGTGCAAACTCCAACACCACTTCGGCCACCATCTCCGCGAGGTCATCATCTTCCGACTCCATGCTCCCTTGCCGCTCTTCATGTTGGGTTCACCAAAGATGTCGCGATGTTACACGCGTGCGTATAGAAGGGGCGGGACCACGGGGGTCTTGGACTAGGGAGTGACGGAGTGTAGGAAGTTGACTTCTCTCCGGTCCCGGCTGCACTGGTGGTGGCGCGAACCGGAGTGATTCCGGACGCGTATCGGTGGCTACCAAACACAAGAGAGGAAGAGAGGGGGAGAACACGTGCGCAACACCGACACAACGTACACCTCTTATGTACAGGAAACACAGGGAAGGGAAAGAACCCGACACCGACAGATACACAAATATGCACAACCCTATATATATATATATATATGATTACAAGAGTGAGTTACAACTCCTACTCCGACTCGGACTGAGGTAGGCTAGGTCGCAACGGCAATCTGCCGCCAAGCCGCCGTCGGGGAGCTCTCGGGCTCATCGCACCGAGCGGGGTCTTGCACAGGATGCCGAGCAGAAGCAACCTACAACAGGGAGAGAAACCACCCCGGCCACGAGCCGGCTACGCACAGAAGAAGAAGAGTTAACCTAATAGCTTTCCCGCCATAGCTGCCGCTCGAGTTCTCGAGAAGGAGGAGTAGAGGGAAAAAAAAAGAATGTCACTAACCCGAAAAACGAAGCACAAAATGGTATACCCTTACAACTCAAAATGGGAAACCCTCTCACAAGAGGCGCTCCCTTCCTTTTATAGAACAAGGAGGGAGATGTGCTACAATATGGGATAAATCCCGACTTACATGGGATTCTCTGTCCCAATCTTGACTCCTACTATTCACACTAAATGTACAAGGGTGATCGCACATGCTGCACCCCGTCGATGTAGCCAATATTTCCCGGTTTCCGCCTTTGGCCGAAATTCTTCATGACATCGTTGAAGCACCTTTGTCACGTACTTCTCCTGTGACAACCACAACAACTTCTTCGATCGGTCCCAGATGATGTGCATCCCCAAAATCTGTCTTGCTAGACCCAAATCTTTCATTGAGAAGGTCCGGTTCAAAGCCTTTATCAGCATTTGGATCTTGAGCTGGCGCCATCCGACAATCAACATATCATCCACATATAGCAGGAGTATCAAGGAGTCGCCTTCGTCAAATTTCTTCACAAACACACAGTGGTCAGCTTGCGTCTTGTGGTACCTTTGGTCGGTCATGAAAGAGTTGAATTTCCAATACCATTGTCGGGGAGCTTGCTTCAATCCGTACAAGCTCTTCTTCAGCCGGCATACCAGGTGCTCCTTCCCCTTCTTCTCAAATCCTTCTTGTTGATGCATGTAGATCTCTTCTTCAATGTCGCCATGTAGGAATGTCGTCTTGACGTCCAGTTGCTCTTCCCCGAGGTCCATGCTTGCCGCTATGCTCAATACCGTCTGGTTGGATGTCATCTTTACTACTAGGGCGAAGATCTCATCGAAATCCACTCCTTTCTTTTGCTAGAACCCCTTCACCATGATCCGAGCTTTGTACCTTGGTGGATTTCCGGCGTCTCCTGGTTTCAGCTTGTACACCCACTTGTTCCGGAGTGCCCTCTTTCCTTTTGGCAACTCCATCAGTTAGTATGTGTGGTTCTCATGCAGGGAATCCATCTCGTCCTGCATGGCAGTCAATGACTTGCGACTGTGGGTGTCTTTCTTTGCTTCCTCGAAGCTTTCCAGCTCCCCCTCACCGGTCAACAATACATGCTCTGCATCCGGAAATCTACTGGGGGCTCTTCTCTCTCTGAGAGGGTATCTTCGTCCTTGGTTTCTACCTACCACTTCCTCCATTTGTTCCTCATTTGAATTAGATTTGGGATCTTCTCCGGTTCCGGTGTCTTGTTCTTCTTCTTCGGTTGGTTCGATTTCTTGTCCGAATCTAGTCAGTTCGTCGAGTGTCATCTAGTTACCGGCTAATATCTAGTTTTCAACCGGGTAAGTCCTTGTGTCCTCAAGCCGGTTTTCATTGGATGATCCCGAGTTCATCACCTTCTTCGAGTAGGCTAAGCATGAAACATATTACCACATATGTCCTTCAATCTGGTTTGCACCGGATCCATCCAGATTCACTTGATCCGGTTTCCGAGTCTCATCCAAAACCCTTCCAGATCTGGTTCCTTCATCCGACTCGTCCGATTCAGCTCCTCCAGTTCTCATCTAGATCCCATCCGGAGGGCACGAATTCCTAATATCCGCATAGCTTGTCATATGGTATGACACTCCAGAATCAACATACCATACCTCATTCGATTTCGAGGAGCTTGTCTTCATCGAATTGGCATTGTGTTTCATCACAAAGGCTGGGCCTGATCCATCTCCGAAACCGGATCCTTTTGATCCCTCCGCATAGTGCGAGCTTTGTCGGTTTCCCCATCTAGCCTTGCCAGATCCGGATTTGTCCGAATCGGCGCGCTTCTTCCAACACTGACGCTCTCTTTGGCCACATTACCAACAGTCCACCGTAGTCTTCTCCCATTGGCTCATGGAAGTGTCTTGAATCCCCCTGCTTGTGGAGGGTTCAACACTGTTGTCAGCACCATTATTATGCCTTCGATTTTGCTCTTGTCGGCCGCTTCCACGATGTGTCGATCTGCCTCGTTCGCCATGACCACGGGGACGATCCGTCTCCCTGTACAACATCTTGTTTTCCGTATGCGTGCTTGTTGATGCACCTGCGTGGTTCTCCTCTACAAGGAGCGTTGATTGTAAGTCGAAAAATGAGGGGGAATTCTCCCTTGCATAGACTGTTGTTTGGAATGCTCTGAACTTCGACGCTAGTCCCCCGAGATAGACCTGCACCATCTCATCTTCCTTGACAGTCATGTTGATAGAGGCAAGTGAGAGTTGCAGATGTCTTTGATCCGGGGCGTATAGTCAACCACCGACATGTCCTTCTATCAAACATTGCTCAACTCCTGTAGGAGTTACAACTTCATGGTTGTGGTGCTTGTGGCGAAAACCTTCTTCAGGTTTCCCCAAGCTTCCTTCGGCATCTTGGCATCTTGGATATGGTTCAACAGCTAATCACTGACACTAGACGCAAAGCAATACATAACTCTGCTTGCCGCTTGTTCCCAAGTCAGGAAGTCCATGTGTGCCGCATCAGGTGCCGTATCGTTAGCTCCATCGACATAACTCCAGTAGCCATGCCCAAGTAGATACCAATGCATCTTGTACAACCAAGATGCATAGTTGGATATGTTGAGCTTCTCCGTCCAGACCAAGCTAGCCATTCCTTGGTCCATATCCTTCTTCTATCTGTTCCTTACCAGGTGTTAGGGTTTGTCTTCAAAAAATCACTTGTCGGCTGCAGAGGTTCTCAACCCCCGCACTCTAATAACATGTAAACAAATACTATTGCGGAAGCTAAGACAAAACCGGCTCGTTCGGATAGCTAAAGAATGCAGACATAATTTTAATGGAAACCTTACACGAGAGAGACAGAGAGAGCAGATTAGTAAACTAAATTCAAAATAATCACTCTCTGTACATACAATGTGCTCAATGAGCACTTTTATACAAGTCCATAATGGAGTGACAGAAGTACTGACAAGTACTTCAATGCTCATACGAGCGACTGACACTGACTTCCAAAAATATGCCTACGTACTAGGCTAGATTTGTAGGTCTCTAACAGCCTACCGGTTCCAATCAGATCCAGTTCTCTATTCCGGACTCCAATCCGGTTCTGGCTTGTTCAGTCGATCCGGATCCAGTTGAACTTGTCCGCTCAACGTTTAGGTTCTTTGTTAGCTTTGGCTAGTCCAGTGCTCCAGCTTCTCCTAGCTTCACGCCTCCTAGCTCGTGCTCCACGACCCGTCTGGTTTAGCGCTCCTCGACCTGCTCGGTAAGCTTGTCTGCTGCTAAGGGCTTCGTTGACCTTCTTCATGCCTCTATGATCCATCGGCTCTTCCACTTTGGCATCGTCTTCGAGTGCCTCCTCGTCCATTTGGCCTTTGTTGTCCATGGGCCAAAAATATAAATTAGTTAAATGTAATAAGGCGAGTAGGTAAGGTAGAGTTAGGTAAACGCCGAGTTTCGAGCCTCACAGTCAGCCGACTGCTCATCTTTGGATGAAGAAGAAAAAGTATATAAACCGAGGTCTGTGTACCTCGGAAGAGGGGAGATCCAGAGCCTAGGCGAGGTCGTTTCATAATTATAAGAGCTTTGTAAGGCTACCCACTGGGGGCCGTGTTTTTCATAATCATCACTAACTATTGCAGTAATACATATCTATTAGCTCTTGTTGATTTCATCTATGTGTGGTCGTTTCTAAGGTCTCAACTATGTATATGACCCGGGCTCTATTCCGGGTATACTCTCTGTGTTCTTCCCCTAACGACACCTCCGTGCACAAGTCTTCACGATTATACTTCCCTTGATACCGATAGCTTGTAGGGATGACGAGGTGTTTCCAGCAGAACGGTTAACACAATTTGGCACGCCCGGTTATAGCTGTGAGATCACAGCGAACTACGTTGAAGACAACCTTCAGCCACCATTACGGCGCCCAATCGCACCAAACGGTCTCAGCCATCGGGCCGACGTCCTAAGCCAGTCGAAGGCACTTCCGACTTGGCGGTCACGGACCAGTATTTCCCAGAAATATCGAAGGCTCACCGGTTGCAATCCTCGCCACCTGCTACTCGGTCACGAGTTGAGTCCACACCAACCTCTCCACCAAGCCCTCCAGAGGTCACCCATGTTGTTCTCTGACCGGACAAGGCCTAACACAAGGTGTCGCGGAGACACTTCACCAAAGGGTGATTACGGCATAGGATTATGACTCAACGATTACACCGACTTAAGTAGGTTACACGATTAGAGCGCTTTTGTTAATTACACGCGTAAGATATAACAGTAATTACAGAACGGAAATCAACACAGAAGTATAAACACTATACGCTCTATTAATTATCCGCTGCGATTACAATGGGGTCCGGGCCTTTAAATAGGTTTCCGGCCCGTAGTACAAAACGGTGCCTATCGCACCTATTCGGGATCCGTCCGGATCTGGAACGGCATACCGTTTCCAGTCCATCCATCCATACTATGCTTATTTACAACCATACTTAATTAATTCCTTCACTCCGTATTTTGGACTCCTTGCCGGCCGATAACACATGGCACGCCCGTGGGACAGTACCTTGTACGTCGAACCCTTCTCGGCCCCTTCATTGTTCACCCAAATTGTCCAAAATACTTTCTTCCAGAGTTTCCAATTGTTCTTCCGGTTGTGGTTGTTGCGGCTGTGCTTGCTGCTGCTGCTGTGGTTGCGGTTGGGATTGAGACTGCTCCGGCTGCTCTCTAGGCGGCTGCTCCGTTTGTTTCTCTGACTCCGGCATCTCCGTCTGACTGTTTCCAGTCCGGTCTCCTTCCAGTAACGGTTCCTCATCACTGAGGTTGACCGTAACCGGTTCTCGTGCTTTCTCTTCCCGGATCCGGGACCTCTCGTAGCTTTCAAACTGGATCTGCGCCTCCAGCCTGTCGTCGTCCAGCTGAGCTACAAGTTGCCGGACTTGCCCTAGTTGGTCCTCTGCCAAGGCTTGAAAGTCTTCAGCCAGCTCATCTCTTATGCCGGTGAAGTCTTCGGAAGTCAGCATATAGCAATCATCCCCCTCCTTCCGCCGGTTCTCTACGTCGGCCCGGAGCAATTGGAGTTCCGCCGCGTTCGGGGCCCACTTGGTCCACCATTTGACGGAACCGTTGTCAATCAAGCTCTTGGTCTGGTTCAACCAGGCCCGCATGATATCCTGGATGCGACTTGCTCCCATTTGCGCTCTACTTTCCACAACTTGTCGTTCCTCCTTCAACTGCTTGATGAGATTAGCCGTATCCTCCGCCTGCTCTTTGTAGTGCGTCAGCTGCCCTTGATATGTTGTTTGCAGCTTCTGCAGTACTGCCGCCCTCTTTCTCTTTCCGCCTGCTGTTGCCTGAGGAGCTCTGTCCGAACCTTCTCTGCCTCTTCCAACCGTCTTCTGGTTTCCGCTTGTTCATTAGCGTATGCCGTTGCGGTCCGATCAACTGCTTGCCGGAGCTCATCCGTCCGTTCCTTGTGCTCCGTTTGCATCCGTTTATACTCCCGGTGCAAGTGCTCAAATTCCTCCGTTTTTTGTTTGAGCTTGCCGTTGATCTGGCGATGGTTCCGGTCCTCCCGGTCCTTTAGCTGCCGGAGTTCCTCTTTCAGGCGCTCTACTTCTGTTTCGGTGTTCCGCCGGAGCCTATCCTTCTCTTGCAGCATTTTCTCCTTTTCCTCCTTGAGCCGGTCGTACGCTTGGTGGCCTTTTCGTAAGCTCTCCTCGGCCCGGCGTAGATTCTCAACAGTCTTTTTGAGTTCTGCCTCCGCTGCCGTCTTCAACTCTCTTTCACGGCTCCTCAGCGCTTCTTGGGCAGCTAGCTCATCCTTTAAATCCGCAAGCTCTTGGGCTTGTGCCGCATTTCTCTCCGGAACGGTTTCCGTTGCCGGGGTCTGATTGCTATGTACAGGTTGATCTGACGCTTTATTCTGTACATTGCCCGGAGTCACCGGTGCTTGGACTTGTGTTTTCAAAGCCAATTGAGCCATTTCCCTTGTGACCCTGTCCAAGTCTTGTTCAAGGCTCCGGATTCTGGACCGGGCCGTCTCTAGATCTACGGTTGTGACGAGCAACCGTTCGTGGTGCGCTCTCTCCTCCGCCTCTATGTACTCGACCGCTCCGGCGATCTGCTCGCCTACCCACCGTAGCCACATGCTACTGGTGCCTTGCTGCTGTGCTGGTCGGGTCGGCTCGTTCGCTGTGGAATTGTCTGGTCTGAGTGCCTGTATCTGCCGTTCTGGTTCTACTCCTTGGCCGATGTGTGTGCTGTCTGGGCTCGCCGGCTGTTGAGTTCCGGTTCTCGCCGTCTCCGGAGCCGTTGGAATGACTTCTTGTATAGAAGCTGACAAGGCCGGTTCTATACGGACCGGTTCCGGTTCCTCCATTGTGGTTTGCTCAGGTTGAGTTGGGGGCGTTTCTTCCTTTTGCGGGTCCGAATGCTCTCCCGCTGTCCCGGCGGTCCTACTTCTTGACCGTCGTTGGAGGTACTCTACTGGCTCCTCCGTTTCCTCTTCCTGGATAACGGCATGTATCTGTGCCGTCAAGGGTTCCGGTTCCTTCTGTCCTGGTCGCCGTATGGTTATCTTAACGGGTCGGACCGGTGACACCTCCTCCGGTTCTGGGAGCCGTTTCTTCCCTTTCGTCGCCTTCGACGCCAGCAGCTGCTGTCGTTTGGACGCCGGCTTCGAGGTGCTTCCTTCCGATAATCTTGGCCGCTTCTTTGGCTGAACGGTCTCGACCGGCGGCGCGAGCAATGTTATCCACTGAGCTACGGCATGCCACAGCTTCCGGCCCTCCTTGCCGTCCTTTCCTCGTACCGTGTCGATTGCCGCGCACAAACCGTCTGCAATCAACACCGGCCAATCCACCTTGATCCCTTCATAGGTGGCTATGATCATCCCTGCCCGATTTTTTGGCATGACAGGGGGTCGGGGGTACACGTGGCCGTACTCATGGAGCACTCGAGCTATCTCCCTGAATAGCGGATCTTCGCCGCCCTGCGTTCGATAGCCTTTGCCGGCTAGAGAGTACTCACCGAAATATCGGATGAGTTGCTCCGAGGTTGGGTTATCGATCTGAAAAATACCTCCCTCCGGAAGGCCTGTTAGCGCACGGATCGCTTCCTCGGTGATGACTTCTGTGTCGAGCTCCTTGATGACCCGGTCGGCTTCTTTGTGCGGTGGTGCCTCCATGATGGTCAAGAACCCATCCAATCCGTGTTGCCTGAGCCATTTCCTGGCCGCTTCTGACAGCGTTTGTGGGTCCATGTCTGCTTCGAGGTCGAGGAAAGATGGCGAGGTAGAGTGGTGATGAGAGTGAGAGCGAGAGAGAGAGAGTTCCGAACGTGGGGGTTCTCTGAGTGCAGGTTCGCGTCTGATAAGCTTCAACCGCCTTGGTGCTTCTGTGCTTCTTGGCTCGCGAAATGAAAAGGTCTCCATGCGTTCTGCTTTTTCTCTGTGCGTCTTGGCGCCTTTTTCGAGCATGCGCACGTCGTGTACCAATTTAGTATTAAGTAATGTGGCGGCTCTTAAATGCCCACTACGTACCTTTTCGCTCCTTGCTTTCACGTCTGTTCATACCTCGATTTTTAATGATTTCTCTTTTTTTTTTTCTTTTTTTCTTTTTTTTTTAAATTTTAATTGACGATATGTGATCTTACACATCCGTAGGTCCCTTCGGACCCTTACCGTTTTCCTTAGGGGTTGCCGTGTCTTCCTTCGCCTCTGCTACGGGTTGCCCGTCGTCTTTTTCTTCCATCCGTACCGTTCCCGGACAGGATCCCGGTATAGTGCCGGTGGGCTGCATAAACGGGTTACTTGGCATCGGTCCTTTATAGGGCTTTAGTCTAAATCCGTTGACCCACTTGCCTAGCACTTCACCGGCAAGTGTCCCTAACTGATAGGACCCGTTGTATTCCCATGTCAGCCAATACGGGCCTGTCCATCTAAACCGGAGTTTACCCGGCATCTTGCCCATCCTCGTTTGGAATACTAGCACCGGCTTTCCGATTTCGAACATCTTTTCATTACCTTTCCGGTGACGGTCAACGAACGCTTTCCGTCGTCGTTGCTCCAGTTCCATGTGTAGGATGCTGGCAAGCCGTTGCTCCTCCAGTTCGCATAGTGCTGCTAGCCGCATTTCCTCCGACTCCTTTTCATTCAGCCGTTCCCGTAGTTGGATCCGTAAGCTTGGTACCTGAAATTCCACCGGCATGACCGCCTCTAAGCCGAACGCTAACCGGAACGGCGTTGTCCGGATACTTGTTTTGTATGCCGTTCGGTACGCCCATAGCGCGCTATGGAGCTTTGTATCCCAGTCCGTCCGGTTTTCATTGACGATTTTGCGGAGAATGTTCTGGGGCGTTTTGTTGGTTGACTCTGCTAACCCGTTTGCTTGTGGGTAGTACGGTGTGCTCCGTTTATGGACCACGGCATAGAACGTTGTTAAGCTTTCAACTACCTGGCCAAGAAAGTGCCCTCCTTGGTCGCTGATTAATTCAATCGGACATCCATATCGGCACCAAATGTTCTCGTACAGGAATTTTGCTGTGGATGACGCGGTGTTGTCTCTCAAGACCTTAGCCTCCACCCATTTAGTGCAATAATCTGTTGCCATGATGACATAACGATTACCCGTTCTCATTGCCGGTGGCTTGAACGGTCTGACAAAATCCAACCCCCACTTCTGGAATGGCTCTAGTGGAAGTACCGGTTGGTGTGGCATCCGTGCTTGCTCCGTAGGCTGGCCCATTCGTTGGCATAGGTCACATTCCTTAGCATACTTGACGGCGTCTTTTAACGTCGTGGGCCACCATAAGCCGCTCTGCCATACTTTCCTTGCCGTTGCTTCCCCGGCATAGTGTCCTCCGGCAACCCCACAGTGTGCTTCCCGTAAGATTACTTGTTTCTGTTGGGATATCGGTCCCTCCGGATGGGATGTCCAGAGACGAATGACGGCAAGCCCGGTTACGGTTACGGAACCGGATGATGACCCGGCATGAAGCCGGATGATGAAGACCCCGGTTACGGAGCCGGATGATGAAGACCCCGGTTACGGAGCCGGATGATGTATGTACCCGGAGCGAGATCCGGATGCGGGGACATATTTGTCAATATGTTTGCCAAGTGCCCTTGAGGCTATATTTGTAAATAGCCCGAAAATCATATGTGTATAAATATGACTTAGGGCAAATAGTTTTTTTGTTGTTGCTCATTTTTCTTGTTCTTCACTTAGAGAGAGTGAAGAGAGCAGCCGAGAGAGAGAGAGAGAGAGAGAGAGAGAGACGAAGAGGTCGCTGCCTCTGTGTATTGCCGCCGCCTGTGGCGAAGACAGTGAGCTCAAGGTTGTTGCCTTGTAGCTTCACCATTGTATATCTCTGTGTATAGTGTGAGTTGGAGTTTGAGGACTCCCGTGGTTTTTCCCATTTAGGGTTTTCCACGAAAAACATACTGTGTACTCTTCTCTCTATTGTCTTGGAGCATTTCGTATTTCCTGTTTTCTGTGATTTGATCCTATTTCTCGGTTGTGGCCGAGCGCGGTGTTCAACAAGTGGTATCAGAGCGCGACGGTAACACAGAAAATGGAAGGCGGCGGCAACGGGCAGCCGGGGATGATGGTGCTGAATGCGCAGAACTACGCCAACTGGAAGATAAAGATGGAGGACCTGCTCATTGTTCGGGATCTGTATGAACCGATCGACAGGTCGGAAATACCCAAGGGGGTACTTGAGACGGAATGGAGGCTACTGAACCGGAAAGCCGTTGCAACCATTCGGCAATACGTCGACGTGAGCGTCCTACAACACGTGGCGAACGACACCAACGCATACGAGATGTGGAAGAAGCTGTCGGGCCTCTACGAGAGGAAGAATGCGTTGAACCGGACCTCCCTGATGAGGAAGATAGTGAATCTCAAGTACCGGGACGGCGAGAGTATGGTGGAACACGTAAGCACGTTCATGGGATTCGTGAATCAGCTTGCGGCGATCAAGTTCCCGTTGGAGGATGCAATGCAAGCCATCATCCTGATGTGCACATTGCCGGACAGCTGGGAGAACTTGGTGGTGACTCTCAGCACCTCCTGCACCGAAGATAACTTGTCTCTACAAACGGTAAAGACAAGTATTTTGAACGAAGAAGCGCGTCGGAGAGATAAAGAACCGGTCTCCGACTCGAAGGCGCTGCTTACCGAATCGGAACGGGGAAGACAATGGAACCGGAGTCCGCAAAGACGGGAGAAGTCGGGGACCCGGTCGCAGTCAAGAGGAAGGCCAACATGCTTCCACTGTGGGAAGCCGGGGCATTTCCGAAAGAATTGTCGGCATTACCGTAAAGACAACGGAGCCGACGACACCGATTTGAAGAAGTCACCGGAACGAAACGGTGCATACCGGGGAGCCACGGACCGGAGAGGTCCGGATCGGCGAGGGCAGGACCGGAAAGGAACGACGGCACTCGCGGCAAGTGAAGAGGAGATCATGCTCATCACCGAAGAAGGTGAACTAAACATTGCCGGCGATGAGACGACCTGGGCGATCGATTCCGGAGCGTCGTTCCACCTGACCCCGGAGAGAAGATACTTCTCATCCTACACAGCCGGTGAGCATGGCTGTGTTCGGATGGGAAATGAAGGTACGTGCCGGATTGCCGGCATAGGAGACGTGTGGGTGACAACCTCGACCGGATGCAAAATGCTGCTGAAGGATGTCAGACACGTTCCGGAGGTTCGATTGAACCTGATTTCGGCCGGGAGGCTAGATGATGAAGGCTACACAGGTAGCATCCGGAACGGCGTAATGAAGTTCAGCAAGGGGAACCTGATAGTGGCTCGGGCCCGGAAAGACAACACACTGTACCTGATGAATGCCCGGTTATGTCCGGAAGAGTTGAATGTGGCAGCCGACACTGCCGGTGAGCTGTGGCATAAGAGACTATGCCACATGAGTGAGAAGGGGATGAAGAGGCTTGCAGAAGACAACCTTATTCCAGTGAAGCATGTGCACCTGGAGAAGTGCACCGACTGTCTGGCCGGTAAGCAAAACCGAACCTCCTTCCACTCAAGGCCACCGACGAGACGTAGCGCACCACTGGAGTTGGTGCACACGGATGTGTGTCAGGTAGAAACGAAGTCACATGGCGGAGCCCAGTACTTCGTAACATTCATTGACGACCATAGCCGGAAGCTGTGGACGGCACCGTTAAAGACAAAGGACCAAGTATTGTCCGTCTTCAAAGAACTTCACGCGAGAGTGGAAAGGGAATCCGGCAAGAAGCTGAAAGCGATACGAGCGGATAACGGAGGGGAATACCGGGGGCAGTTCCAGGAGTACTGTCGCTCGAAGGGAATCCGACTCGAGTTTACTGTGCCGAAGACGCCGGAACTGAACGGGCTGGCCGAGAGGATGAACCGGACCATAATGGAGAGGGTCCGGAGTATGCTGGCACATGCGAAATTACCCAAGGGGTTTTGGGCTGAGGCAATGTCGACGGCGACATACGTGATAAACAGATCACCCTCAGTACCTTTGGATGGAGACACGCCGCAGAGAGTGTGGACCGGTAGGGAAGTATCCTACCGGCATCTGAAGGTGTTCGGGTGTCTCGCATACGTGCATGTGGCAAAGGACCGGAGAGGAAAGCTAGGTCCAAAGACCCGGCCATGCATATTCCTCGGTTACGGCGACGACGAGTTCGGCTACCGAGTATGGGACCCGGTCGACAAGAAGATATTCAGGAGTCGAGACATCATCTTCATGGAGGACAAGACACTCACCGACTGGGAGTCGGAGAAGAAGATGAAGAGCTCCAAGTCGACCGGTGAGGATCAACTCTACGAGGAGCAGTCCCGACCGGCAGGGGACCGGTTAGCACTCGAGGATCCGGCCGAAGACGGTGAAGAAACAGAACCGGCCGAAGAAGATGAAAACGATACCGGAACCGGCCCCGATCCCGAAATGGATTCGGATGAAGAAGAATCGGAAGAACCGGTTACCGAAGCTCCCGAACGGAGATATCCTCTAAGAGAGAGGAGGGCCCCCCGGAGATTTCCGGAACCAGAGCACGTGCTGCTAACCGACGAGGGGGAGCCGGAGAGCTTTGAAGAAGCGAAGCATGACACCCATAGCCGCAGGTGGTTAAGTGCCATGCAGGAGGAGATGGATTCCCTGCATGAGAACCACACATATGAACTTGTGGAGTTGCCGAAAGGAAAACGGGCACTCCGTAACAAGTGGGTGTTCAAGCTGAAACCGGGAGATGCCGGAAACCCCCCGAGATACAAAGCCAGGATCGTGGTGAAGGGGTTTCAGCAGAAGAAGGGCGTCGACTTCGACGAGATATTTGCCCCGGTAGTGAAGATGACCTCCATCCGAACGGTGCTGAGCATAGCGGCAAGCATGGACCTCGAGGTAGAACAGATGGACGTGAAGACGGCATTCCTTCACGGTGACCTCGAAGAAGAGATCTACATGCAGCAACCGGAAGGATTCGAGAAGAAAGGGAAGGAGCACCTGGTATGCCGGTTGAAGAAGAGCCTTTACGGACTGAAGCAGGCTCCCCGGCAATGGTACCGGAAGTTCGACTCCTTCATGACCGACGAAGGGTACCTCAAAACGCAGTCCGACCACTGCGTGTTTGTGAAGAAGTTCGAAGGAGGAGACTTTCTAATACTCCTCCTGTATGTGGACGACATGTTGATCGTCGGACGGGACCAGGCCAAGATACGGATGCTGAAGAAGGCTCTTCACCGAACCTTCTCAATGAAGGACCTGGGTCCGGCGAGGCAAATACTAGGGATGCACATCATCCGAGACCGGAGCAAGAAGCAGTTATGGCTGTCACAGGAGAAGTACGTGACAAAGGTGCTTAAACGGTTCAACATGTCGGAAGCAAGACCAGTCGGATCGACCCTCCCGGCAAACTGCAAGCTGTCCAGCAAGCAAAGTCCCAAGACAAAGGCTGAAAAGGAGGATATGATGAAAGTGCCGTATGCCTCAGCCGTCGGGAGCTTGATGTACGCCATGGTGTGTACGAGACCGGACATCGGATATGCAGTCGGAGTGGTGAGCCGGTACATGAGCAATCCCGGCAAAGAACATTGGATCGCGGCCAAGTGGATACTCCGATACCTGAAGGGCACGGCGAACGTGTGCCTCCGATTCGGCTCCGGTAAGCCCGAACTCGACGGCTTCACCGATTCGGATATGTCGGCTGATGCAGATACCAGCCGGTCCACATCAGGGTATGTGATGACTTATGCAGGGGGAGCTGTTTCGTGGCAGTCGAGGCTGCAGAAGACGGTTGCGTTGTCAACCACGGAGGCGGAGTACATGGCGGCTGTTGAAGCCGGCAAGGAAATAATATGGATGAAGGACTTCATTAGAGAGCTCGGTATCCGGCAGGAGGAGTACCGACTCTACTGCGACAGTCAGAGTGCCATCCACCTTGCGAAGAACGCGGCCTACCATTCCCGGACGAAACACATCCAGCGTAGATACCACTTGATCCGGGAAAGGATAGAAGATAAGGAGTTCGTGCTAACGAAGATCCACACGGACGAGAACGGGTCAGATATGCTGACCAAAGTACTCACACCCGACAAGCTGGAAGCATGCCGGAGGAGGATCGGATTGGAGAGACATCCCATGCCGAAGTGAAGGGGGAGTTTGTTGGGATATCGGTCCCTCCGGATGGGATGTCCAGAGACGAATGACGGCAAGCCCGGTTACGGTTACGGAACCGGATGATGACCCGGCATGAAGCCGGATGATGAAGACCCCGGTTACGGAGCCGGATGATGAAGACCCCGGTTACGGAGCCGGATGATGTATGTACCCGGAGCGAGATCCGGATGCGGGGACATATTTGTCAATATGTTTGCCAAGTGCCCTTGAGGCTATATTTGTAAATAGCCCGAAAATCATATGTGTATAAATATGACTTAGGGCAAATAGTTTTTTTGTTGTTGCTCATTTTTCTTGTTCTTCACTTAGAGAGAGTGAAGAGAGCAGCCGAGAGAGAGAGAGAGAGAGAGAGAGAGAGACGAAGAGGTCGCTGCCTCTGTGTATTGCCGCCGCCTGTGGCGAAGACAGTGAGCTCAAGGTTGTTGCCTTGTAGCTTCACCATTGTATATCTCTGTGTATAGTGTGAGTTGGAGTTTGAGGACTCCCGTGGTTTTTCCCATTTAGGGTTTTCCACGAAAAACATACTGTGTACTCTTCTCTCTATTGTCTTGGAGCATTTCGTATTTCCTGTTTTCTGTGATTTGATCCTATTTCTCGGTTGTGGCCGAGCGCGGTGTTCAACAGTTTCTCGTCACTACGGACTGCCCGTCTCCATATTCCATCTGCTCCCTTGTGGTAGAGAGTGTCCCGTAACAGACAGAAATTGCGGCTCTGCACCGCCAGTCGTTTCCTCTCGTCCCGGTTCATTTCCTCCGGTGGCAGGCCCGTGCTTAGGAACTGGTGCATGTTTGTCAGCCACCTATCTTCTGATACCACCGTGTCGTCCGCTGCCGTTTCCGGGGTGATACGGAATAACTCTGCGTCCGGGAATTCATCCGATACTCCGTCGCCTTATTCTCCGGACTCTAACTGGCTCAGATAGTCTGCTACGGCATGCTGGATACCGGGCCGGTGGAAGATCTCGAATTCGAACTCCTGCAACAGCAAGGTCCAACGGGCCAACTTACCGGTCAGGGACGCCTTGGACACTAAGTACAGGAGCGCCGAGTGATCCACATGAAAGGAGAACTTCCTTCCCAATAGGTAATGACGAAACTTTGTGACACTGTAGATCATGCCCAGGGCCTCCCGTTCCGTAGTCGAATAGTTCTTCTCCGCTTGGGACAGCTTCCGGCTGGCGTAATATACCGGCCGGTACCATTTGGGCTCCATAAGTTGCATTAAGGCGCTGCCGATAGCGATGTCGGAAGCGTCAACGAACACATGAAATTCCTTGCTCCAATCCGGAGGCTGCACGACGGGTGCTTGCGACAACAGTGCCTTCAGGGCATTGTATGCCTTATCCTCCGTATCCGTCCATTGGAACGGTGTCCGATGTACCGCGGTGTGTAATGGTGTAGCCAAGTCAGCCAAGTGACGGAGCATCCGGCTGTGCCACCGGATCTGTCCTAAGAATCGGCTTAGTGCTTTGGCCGTTTTCGGCGCCGGTGCCCCTAGTATCGCGTTTACTTTGTCCGGGTCGACCGCAATGCCCTCCTTACTTACAATGTGTCCCAGTAAGATTCCACTTGACACCCCAAAGATGCATTTCGCTGGGTTTAAGCTTAGCCGGTATAACCTACACTTTTCAAGGCATAACCGTAGGTGCTGCAAATGGTCTTTTTCCCGGCTATAGACTGCAAAGTCATCCAGGAAAACCTGCATGAAGGCTGGAATGTATTCGCCGAAGATCTCCATGATGATTCGCTGGAAAGTTGTTGGTGCCGTTTTTAGTCCGAACATCATTACTATGGCAACAAATACCCCCCATTCGGTGACGAACGTTGTCTTTTCCTGGTCGTCAGGGTGCATCCGGATTTGATTGTATCCGCTGAACCCGTCTAAAAAGCTATAAACTTCATGGCCGGCGACGGCATCCAGTACTCCATCCGTGAACGGAAGAGGGAATGCATCCGTAATTGTGGCTGCATTTAGTTTCCTGTAATCTACACATACGCGGATTTTACCGTTCTTCTTTGGGACGACGACGATGGGGCTCAGCCACGTCGCTTTCTTTACCGGCCGGATGAAGCCCACTCTTAGGAGTTTGTCGATTTCCTCCTTCACTTTGGCGGCATAGTTGGGGTTCATTCGGTAACGTCTTTGCGCCACTGGTTTCGCGTCCTTGCCTAAGTGGATCTGATGCTGATATAATTGAGGGTCCAGCCCTCGCATGTCTTCGTATGACCAGGCGAATACGTCGCGATACTCCGTGAGAAGTTTGATCATCGCCGCTTTATCTTCCGGCTTCATCTCTTTGGCGATGTGTACCGGCTTTGATTCGTCCTTGTTTCCTAGGTTCACTTCGTCGAGCTGGGATGTTTTTACCCGTTGGGAAATGGCCATTTCCCGTTCCAACGCTTCCTGTGCTTGCCGTAATTCCCGAATCGAATCTTTGTCTGGTTCGGCTTCGGTGTCGTCCCGCTGCGGCAAGTATGGTGCTACAGCTTCAGCCACGTCAATCTCGAAGAGTGGTACGATCTTCGGGTGTTCCTCCAAGTACTGGGCTTCTTCGTCGTCTGCTAACCCTTCAAGCATATTCACGCATTCCGCATACAGCGGTGTGCATTCCTTACCGTTGCTCGTCCGTGGTTGTGTCGGTACCCGGACCTTGGCTTTTCCGCACCGGAAGGTAATCATATTTTTCCGCCAATTTTGCTTGATGTGTGCTGTTTTCAACCATGGTCTGCCCAGCAACAGTGGGTACGCGCCTTGCACCTGTAGCTACAGCACGACAGCCGAGATGTGAAATGTGTGACCTCCTATGGTGACTTCCAATTTCCGTATTAAGCCCGTCGGCCGTACAGAGCTCGTATCCGCCATCCGTAGCCAGAACGGACATGGCTCCCATTCATGTATACCCAAGGCATCACACGTGCGGAGGCTTATTACGTTCACCCCGGAACCTCCATCGATTACTGTGCCGGGAAGTTCGTGCCCTTTGACCATAGCTGTAATCACCGGACTACTAGTGTCCACCACCGTCGGTCCCTCCTCCGGATTCGAGAAGAGGACTGGTGCCGGTGGGGCTACACCGTCTGTCATGACCGTTTTTAGTCCTTCCGTAAATCGCGGCACGAGCTGCAAGAGTCTTCCTAATGGCAACGTGATCTGACATTCTTGCAGTGCTTGCCATGTCTCGTTTTCTGCGTGGCTACCGCCGGCACTCCCTATGGTATTCGCCTTTTGCCGTTCCACGTCCGCGACGTTCCTTTCATTGGCTTCCTTCACCCATTCCGTCGCCTGTTTTCGTATGGCCTCTTGTGTTTCCCACTCTTTGGCCATGCCTTTCGACCGTGTGGTTACTTGCTGTAAATCCGCCACTTCCGGAACCACCATATTAACTGCTGGTCGTTTATCGTAGCTCTTTGCTGGGCACTGGTTACTGTAGTGGCCTTCCTGCCTGCAGTAGTAGCAGTACTCTTTACGGGTATTGCTGGATTCAGCATTGCTGGTAGCCGGAGTCGGTCCCGTAGTGAGTGGTGCGTTCTGTGTCGGTTGGCTCCTTGGGGTTCCATGTTCCGGGTCCCTAGGGTGACCACCTTTCTTGAAATTACGTTTCTTATTATTCTTATTTTTATTTCGGTAGTCCTGTCGTGGTGGATCGTAACATTGGCCGTAGTCCTCTTGGTGCCTTCGGTAACCAGGGGAATGGTCTCTGTCGTATTGCTCGTGTCGTCTGTTGGACTCCCGATAACGGTCCGATCGCTCATACCGGTCGTAGTTATTATGCCGATCCCCGTACCGGCCATCATTCTCTTGTCTATCTTCGTACCGGACATCCTGTGCCGGTCGGTACCGGTTCATTCTTTGCCAACGATCTTCATCTTCGTCTCGGCTGCTTCTTGGCTCGATCCGTCGGGCGGGTGGTGCTTGTCGGTTTAACAGGTTATACTCGCACCGGTCCGTTGTATGACTCTTGGATTGACAAATCACACTGGGTTCGCATGGTGCACTCCACTGCCGAGTGTCTAGCATTCAAGCAGATTGTGCATTGAATTGCCTGCCGGAACCGGAGATCTTCATCGGTGGGTAACGCCCGTTGCAGTGCTCCCAGTGTAAGCCATGAGCTTGACTTTTCCATTTCTCTGACCCGGTCAATGACCAGGTCAATGGTGCTTCCTCGAAAGTCGATCACCGTACACACCGTGCGTAACGGTTCCCGGAGTGCGTTTAAAAATATCGTTCGTAATTCCTCCTCCGGGGGTGCACGGGCAAGCTGGCTATGCATTCGTTGGAAACGGATGACGAATTGGGGAATGCTTTCCCCTGCCTCCTGTCAGATCGTATAAAACAGGCCCACCATTGTCGTCTGGTCGACCTCCTTGTGGAAAAAATGCAAGAATTTTGCTTTTAATTCTGCAAAGGTTGTCATGGTCGCCGGGTCCTGCGTCCGCCGCCATCGTGCCGCTGGTCCTTCCAACGTGACCCCGAATTCCGTTATCTTCGAGCGTTCTTCTTCCTCCGGTGTCAATCGCTGGGACGCGTGATTTGCTTCCCATGTCTGCTCGAAGGCATGAACATGCGCTTCCGCGTCCGGATCATCGCGATACTTTGAGTATTGGAACAGCATGTCGTCGTCCAGTATTAGGCCGCGGTTTAGTGGCGTTTGTCGATATCTTTCCGGTTTTCTCTCCTGTTCTTTTTCCGGTTCCTTCACCGGCTCTTCTTCCGGTACCTTCGCCGGCTCTTTCGTTGGTGTCAGTGGCTTTGCTTCTTCCACTTCCGGTGTTGGTGGGTTGACGGCTTCCGTTTGCGGTTCCGGATAGCCCTGGTCGAACGGTTCCGGGTCTGGAGTCGGCACGGTATCCGACCCGTCGTCCTCCGGGTCGCCGGGGGTATCGTTGCTGCTCCGGTAGTTCGTGTGCACGTTGTATCCCCCTTCGGAATCCGATTCGTAGGCTGAAAAGGCTTCTGCCTCGTTTTCTCCGCTTGCCAGCGCCTCGAGGAGGCGTTCGGTTTCCCGGAGACCACTTAGACTGCTTCCCTCGTCCTGGTCGCGAATTTGCTGTAACCGAAGAGATTCCTCCGCGACTCTCCGGATCACGTTGGAGAACGAACGATCCGAGCGAATTTCGTGCGCTGCTTGCTGGAAAGTCTCACGCCGTCTTTGCCATTCGGCGAGGCGTCGAGCTCGGTCTGTAACCAGGTCGTGCGTTGGTCTAGTCATCCATTAAGCCGTCGTTCGCTGCGAGAAAGCAGGAATCGTGGTCGCCAAAACTGTGTTGTTCTCTGACCGGACAAGGCCTAACACAAGGTGTCGCGGAGACACTTCACCAAAGGGTGATTACGGCATAGGATTATGACTCAACGATTACACCGACTTAAGTAGGTTACACGATTAGAGCGCTTTTGTTAATTACACGCGTAAGATATAACAGTAATTACAGAACGGAAATCAACACAGAAGTATAAACACCATACGCTCTATTAATTATCCGCTGCGATTACAATGGGGTCCGGGCCTTTAAATAGGTTTCCGGCCCGTAGTACAAAACGGTGCCTATCGCACCTATTCGGGATCCGTCCGGATCTGGAACGGCATACCATTTCCAGTCCGTCCGTCCATACTATGCTTATTTACAACCATACTTAATTAATTCCTTCACTCCGTATTTTGGACTCCTTGCCGGCCGGTAACAACCCACCCTGACCCTAACCCTTTTCCGGTTTAACCGGAAGACTCCGAATCTGATACCATGCCGTATCCTTACCCACGATACACTGACAGCCCCGACATGGAATCGCACGTCCGTGCCTTCGTGTCCACCTGGCAGTCTAACCACTCAACACAGCGACTCTCACCTACCGAAATCGAGGCCTCAAAAATTGCCGAGTTAATGCTATCCCTCGATGGACTAGCTGCACGTTGGTATTCTGGCCTTGACATAGGGGAGTTTGTCACCTTCCACGACGTTCGCATACAGTTCCTAGAACTGTTCCATGGTGAGGTGCCCAAACGAGAATTGCTCCGACAGTCTTTTCCATGCGACAAGAACCGCACGAGATGGTCGCACAGTTCACGATTCGGTTCTGGGATCTCTACAGACAAGTGGCCGATGATGTCTCTGCACAACACATTCCGGACGCATTCCTGTCCAACGTACGGGAGCCTCTACGGATGACTCTTGCACTTACTAATTTTGACAACCAAACGATTGAGCAAGTCATAGCGCGCGTCCTCACCCTCAATCGGACTCAGCAAAGCACGGCTTTCTCTATGAGTTCACTGCAAAGCGCCCTTCCCCAAGAGGACAATTGCTTCCGCCACGCCCTCCAATGCACAATTTTCGTGGGATCGGGCCATCTCGCCCTCCAATGTCCTCACCGACCACAGTGTCTAATCTGCCAGTCCTGATCCCACACCGTCGAGCACTGTGAATACAATATGCTCAACCGCACAACGATGGCTCCGGTTCGCCAGATCGAGCCTAGGGATACATACTCTTGTCAGGACGATTGACAATCCTACCAGAACTAGGATAACCAACGAACCCGATCACCGGATAGACGGCGCCATAACAACGATTACCGTCGGGACGACGACCGTTACCGAAACGACAACCGACGGAGATCGGACGATCGTCATGATCTCTATCACGATGACCAGTATCGGGCAAACGACGATTATTATCGGAATAAAGAGGATCGGGATGACCAATATGATCTGAGAAATTTCCGTAATGATTGGTGCAACTCTCATTGAGGATCGCGCAATAACTGAAGGAATAATGACAATTGTTGTCGGGACCCACAGCACAATGAACTGCGTAGCTCGAACGCGCCCTGGACCAACCCACAAACACACAGGGCCGGGAATCAACCGCACCCCCCACACACACACAGATTGGGTTGGCACCAGCAACTCGGCCGATGTTACCTGCTTCAAGTGGAACCAACCCGGTCACTACGCTACGCAATGCCCAACAACAGACCGCGGAAAGGCTCCTGCCGTGAATAGTATTATGGCCGACGTGCAAAACATCACCACACGCAACAAAGCCCAGGCTACCCCATGGCAAGTCCAGGATGAAGTCCGGCAAGCAGCCAAAGAATGGATGGATACAGCCAACAAAAATAATGTGGTGCGGATGCAAACAGAAATGGGAGACGCGACCATCTGAGCAACACAGTCCTCGACACCATCCACGGCGACAGAAGATGACCAACTGTGGGACACCCTTACCAGTTCCAGGATCTGCTTGCCTCTGCATAAACTCTTACCACTCATGCCACGTTTGCGGGACACCTTGGCTTCACTCACGGCCAACACCCATTCCACCGCGCCACCTGTGCACCTGACCAAACCAGGAACGGGTCCACCTCTCATGGATGTGCAGAATCCAGCCATAAAAATTATGATTAAAGGAAGGGACCTGCACGGGTGCACAATTGACGGCGGCTCTGGCGTGAATGTCACCAACGAGGCTACTTGTCATAAACTTGACCTGCATCAATGGGAACCTTGCCCCTTTTGGCTTCGGATGGCCGACACACAATCGGTTCACCCCATCAGATTAATCCGCCACCTCTACTTTACTCTAGGAGGTCACATGTTCACTATCTCGGCCGTTGTCTTACGACTCGAAGCATAGGGGGCTTACCCAATGTTACTGGGCAGACCATGGTTGCGAACAACAAATATAAAACAACATTGGCAACGCAACATGATCTCATTTCGCCGAGGAAAGACCAAGGTCCGGGTCATCACCGAAGAATGTGTAACCACACCCCACAACACCTCGCCATTATACACGGAAGGGGTGCACATGCTCGACGCGTTAGCCGATGACGAGGTGGATGACTTCCTAGAAGACCATCCCACTATCATACCTCTCTTCGAAATCGACACCATGACGGCCATCAACACACCTCTAGACGAGGAAGTCACGGTGCATACACCTCCACAGGATGAGCCCGATCCCACCACCATCGTAGAATTACGACACGCTCAGGACGCTTTTGAACGTGAACTCGCCATCTCCCAATGAGTGAAGGCATCAACGCTCGAAACACTGAACCTCGGTTCGGACGAGAACCCTCGCACCCTACAGATTGCTAATAACTTACCCGTCGGTGAATGAGCAACCCTCATACATTTACTCACTGATTACCAGGATGTATTTGCATGGTCTTACACGGATATGAAGTGTTTGGACCCACAATACTACCAACACCAGATCCATCTTCTCCCGGACACTCGGCCGGTTCAGCAAAGACGAAATTATGTGGCTAAGGTCAAGGAAGAAATAGACAAGCTCCTCCGAGTCGGGTTCATACGACCGGTCAAACGCGCCACATGGTTGAGCCCAATCGTAGTCGTTCCCAAGAAAAACGAGAAAATCCGAGTCTGTGTTGACTACCGCAAGCTTAATGTTGCAACGGTCACGGATGGATTCCCTCTCCCGTTCACGGACAACGTTCTCGACACGGTGGCAGGTCACGAATGCTACAGTTTTCTAGACGGGTTCAGTGGTTACAACCAAATCAGAATGCACCCGGATGATCAGGAGAAAACAACATTTGTCACGGAATGGGGTGTTCTCGTAGCAGAAGTAATGATGTTCGGTTTAAAAACGGCACCGGCGACATTCCAACGCATCATCACCGAAATTTTAACGAGTATATCCCGGCGTTCATGCAAGTCTTTATCGATGACTTCGCCGTATATGGTCAGCGACTGGAACACATGACCCAGTTACGTCTCTATCTTGATCGATGTCGCCAAGCTCGGTTAAGTTTAAACCCGGCGAAATGCGCATTCTTGGTCACAAGCGGCAACCTCCTTGGGCACATCGTCAGTCAAGAAGGTATCGTCATGGACCCGGATAAAGTACAAGCCATACTAAGTGACCCCGCACCCTCGAACGCAAAAGACCTCAGCCGATTTCTGGGACAAATCCGATGGCACAACCGGATGATACGCAACCTGGCCGATTTCGCGACAACACTACACGCGGCGGTGCATCGACTCCCCTTTCAATGGACTTGAATCGAGGACAAGGCTTACCAAGGATTGAAATTAATGCTCTCGCATGCCCCAGTTGTACAGCCCCCGATATGGTCGGAACCTTTTCACGTCTTCGTGGACGCATAAGATATAGCCATCGGGAGCGCACTTATGCAATGCACACCCCCAAATTGGTATCGGCCGGTGTATTATGCTAGCCGACGTCTCTCGGCCGCGGAAAAGAACTATTCAACCACAGAACGAGAGGCCCTCGGTATGATCTACAACATTAGTAAATTTCGGCATTACCTCTTAGGCCGAAAATTCACATTTCACGTCGATCACTCAGCCCTACTTTACCTGGTCAATAAACAAGCCTTGACAGGTCGACTGGCTCGATGGATGCTCCTATTACAAGAGTTCAATTTTCATATACAACATCGACCCGGAGTCCAACACGCCGTCGCTGACTACCTAAGCCGCCTCGAGTCAAGAGACCCTGCCGAGCCCACGTATGACGATTTACCCGATGCCGGCTTGTTTCATCTCACAACGCTACCAGACGACAAAGAAGATGAATGGATCACGGAGATGACCCATTTCCTTAGTACTAGCTTGCCTCCCGACCACATGGCCCTCGATGTACGGAAACGACTCATAGTACGTAGCCACAACTTTTGTCTCGTTTCCGACATCCTCTACCACAAAGGCTCAGACGGAATATGGCGTCGAGCCATTCGACAATTCGAGAAGAATGCCATCGTCCAAGAGGCCCACCTAGGAATCGTCGGCGGACACTACGCCGGAGAGTCCACGGCCAGGAAAGTATGGCAGAGTGGGTTATGGTGGCCTACAACGAAGAAGGATGCCCACGAGTTCTGCCAACAGTGCGACTTGTGCCAACGGTTGGGTCAGTCGATGGAACAAGCTCGAATGCCACACCAACCCATTCTTCCATTGGAACCATTTCAAAAATGGGGGTTAGATTTTGTGGGACCCTTCAAACCAGCCACAGCCCGAACCGGTAATAAGTATATCATCGTGGCCACAGACTACTACACAAAATGGGTTAAGGCAAAGGCTTTACAAGACAACACGGCAACATCCACGACCAAATTCATGTACGAACATCTCTTGTGTCGTTATGGATGTCCAATTGAGCTCGTTAGTGCCCAAGGTGGGCACTTTATAAACCATATAATACGCGAGCTTACGACTCACTACGCATAGTACATAAGAAAAGTACACCATACTACCCGCAGGCAAACAGATTGGCAGAATCGACTAACAAAATTCTCCAAACAATCCTGAAGAAGATCATCAACGAGAACCGCACTGATTGGGATGACAAGCTCCAGAGTGCACTATGGGCCTACCGCACGACATTCAAAACGAGCATTCAATCCACCCCCTTTCGGATGGCTTTTGGTCTTGAAGTTGTTATGCCCATCGAGTTCCAAGTTCTGAGTCTTCGAGTTCAAGTTAAAGCACGACTCCCCGAGGCCCAATCCGAACAATTGAGGCTGGAACAACTCCTCGAACTTGGCGAGGACCGAGTAGCAAGCTTGGCCCAACTTGAACAGCTCCAACGACAACGGAAAGCCTTTGTGGACCGACATCGGAAGGGATTGGAACAAGAACTGACCATAGGCAAACCGGTCCTCGTTTTCCAAACGCGACTTGGTGCTATGCCAGGAAAGTTAAGATTTCGATGGACCGGCCCCTTCTAGATTATTGACGAGTTTAACAGCATGTTCCAGCTCACCAGGGAAATTGTCAAAAGCTGGGTGAATGGATTCCGACTGCGACCGTACCAGGGGAATACCCCAGCCAACCCTTTCGCCGAGTCTCACGGCACGGACAATGACACGAGGGAGGCCACGCGTCCCCCTTGGTAAGAACCCACCAGCATTCCAAAGTAGACATTAGGTAGGATTAGGCATAGTTTTAGCAATTAGTTAGTTCCACCTACACCACCTACCACATCACCCAAATCACGTCATGTTTAGAGGCACACTTTAGTCACATTCACATTCACTTAAGTATTTAAAGGCACATGCACAGCATCCAAGGCAAAGCACTAAATCCCTAGGACACGTGGCCATAATATCCTATTATGGCATCCACGCCCAAGAATCTCCAGGCTCCTCTTCATGCACAAAACCCTAGGCGTTCACTAAAAAACAGTTACCCCAAGCCCACCACACACAGAGACGTTTTCTTACACACCCAACTTTCATCGCTCCCACGCTCTCAAGTTTCCTCTCGCTCTCAGCGCGTTCATCGCTCCCACCGCTCTTGGTCACAAGCCCTCTCTTGCCCTCGTAGCCCCTCTGCCGCACCACAACTATCCCCTTCCCTCGCTCTGTCTCGGCCTGGTCGAATCCTCCTTCCCCAATCTTCCACACAACAGAACCTCGAGTCCAGTATGCCTCTTGCAGCTTCACAGGAGACCCGTTCCTAGCTTTAGGAACGAGGATTGGGTGGTTATTTAAGGGTGATTGATGCCCCTGCACACCCTGATGCCCAAGCGGTCGCACGCCGAATCCACCTGGACACAGTCACTAACAATATGATTCGGGCTGCCTTGGACCTAAAACAAGGAGGTGATCATGAGGTCAAGATTCCCCCTTCCACGACCCTAAAGGAATACTTTGGTGCATATTCCATATCTGGTAAAGCCTACCGCACCTACCGTGGATCCAACAAGGCATTTGGAGAACTCGCTCGCATCCTGATGGAGTACATGTTCGTGCATACCAACCCTACCAGTATGCCACAGAGCAAAGCGGCGATCATTATCAATGCCTACGAGGGAAACAAAATCGACTGGGGAATCATCACAGGCGAAGGAATCCGTGCGGCGCTCGACTCCTTCCAAACCGGTAAGCGTTTGTTGCATGTGATCAATCACTTCCTTACAGTCCTCTACCCACCTCCTTCGGTTTCCCCTCATCGCATCTTGACCTCTACACCACCACCAAGGAAACAACGCAGGCAAATTTTGGAAATAACTCAGGAAGAATGGGAAGACTCCTCGTCTTCTCCACCTCCCTTAGGCGTTCGGAACCCCACTTCCACCTCGGCCCCACCCCCACCAAAAACACAAAGACAACGGGCGGTAACAACAACCCGTGTCGAATGGGATGAGGCCGAGGAGGCCATCCCCGAGGATGTCACCATACGCCAGAGGCCACCAAGGACATCAATGACCTCTCCACAATCGAGCCCACGGCCCACAAGCCAGCAGCCCTCAGCCATCTGGCAGCAGAAAAGGAAACAGCCCGAGGAGCCAACACCATCGGCCCCGAACGCACAAGATCAGCCGCCAAAAAGACGTCGTAGCATTCGAGAGGCAACTAGCGTCAGAAATCAAAAGAGGCTAGCCCCCCCTCCATGGACATAGTACTAGCGGAGTCATGGCTCCAAGTCGGAACGATTGAGCATGGCCAAACCACGCAGATATCAGGGGAGGAAGTCCTCGGATACAAAGATCTCCCCGCGGAGGCATACGAGTTCAGTGCCCTACTTCGACTGGGCACAACTTACGAGTTAATGGATTTCCTCGCGCGCGGCCAAGTAGCTGTCGTCGCTCGTATGGCTGAGGAGCACGCCGAAACAAAGATGATTCAACGCACTCTAATGGGTGAAATTGAACCTCACGAGGATTGAGCCTTACAAAAGATAGGACAGAAGAAGCAAGTAAAGAATGTTTCGCTCCTCATGGAACTACCGGATCTGAACATGACCTTAGTCAAGTCATATCGCAATCTACACCAGACTACTGAGGCAGCTAAGGACATGGCCCGACGTATCAAAACGGCGCATCAACAAGCCAAACGGGCTACCGACCTATGGCAAGCCGCCGAGGAGAAACTAGCGACACTCACGCAGCAACAACTGCCCTTAATCCTCCTTGCGCCGAGTGAAGCTGTCTCACCAGCCACTCTTCCGAACCCGAGCCCGAGTGTTGAAGGTACCGTAGCACACAAAGACGACACTGCCCACCCCACGGTAGCCACGGCCGAGGCTAGCACAATGATGGACTCGGTACAGACAAGTGAGCCTTCTTCACGGGTAGATATCAGCCCTAACGAGGAACCCAACGTTCCTTATGCGCAACGCTCGGCCACAACCGAGATTATTTTCATACACAAAAAATGGGAAATAGAACATGATACAAAGGAGAGGGAGATACACACACACTACACAGGAGGTTTACGTGGAAAACCCCAAACTAGGGGAAAAACCACGGCAGCCCACAGGCTGCAAACTGTCACTATGTATGAATGTACAAAGTAGTGAGTACACGGAGGCAACGACCTCGGACTCATGATCTTCGCCACAGGCGGCGGTTACAACAAAGGCAGCGACCTCTTTCACTCTCTCTCTCTCTGTACACTGTTACGTGCTCTCGTTTCTTCTTGCACCAACAAGAAAATAACAACTACAACTAAAAGGTTGCCCTAAGTCATATTTATACTAATATGACTTTTCGGCTATTTACAAATATAGCCTCGATGGGTTCTCAGAAACATATTTACGAATATGTCTCTTCCTCCGGTTCATACCGGGCCTGCACCATCCGGCTCTCCGTAGCCAGGTACTCCTCATCCGGTTCATAACGGGCCTGCACCATCCGGCTCTCCGTAGCCGGGTACTCCTCATACCGTTTCGGCCTTGGCCGACAAACCAGCCAAGCCTCAACGCAAACGCCACCACCTCCGGAAGTCATGGAACGAGCGACACAAACAAACAGGGAGTCCTCGGCCCAACTCCAGCAAGTGGCAACCCAGACAGGGCCTCCCCTTAGGGACTACCAGGAGGAGCTTCAAGCCCAGATCGCTCTGGCCAAGTTGGCCAAACAGAATCACAACAACATTCTTGCCTAGCAACGAGAACAAGCCACGAGCCGCGAAGCGAACCTCCAGCGATTGCTTGCTGAAAGGTCGGTCGCGCTTGACACACGAGAACGAGAGGTGATGACCCTCCAAGTCTCTATCACTGAGGCTAAGGAACAGTTCATCAAAGAAACCGAACGGAATAGCCAACAGGAACAAGAGCTCTTCACCGACAACCAGGAATTACGCCGTGATCAACGCGCCTTCTAGGACATGGCCAACGAACATATGCAGAAGTGGAGGATCTCGAAGGAGCAACGAGCAAAAATTTCCAATGCATATCACTAGTTGCAATCCGAGCACATCGCCGTCAAAGAACAACACCGGGACGCCTGGCGACAGGAAAGGGACGAAATTGTAGCTCAGCTCACCAACCGTTATGAGCAGACCATCGCGCTTATCACGGAAAAAGCAAAAGATAATCAAGCTACTTTAGCACTCTTCGCCCGCAAAAGCCAAGCAGAAACCAAGGCCGCAAGGGAGGCACTAGAAGTTCACCGCACGAGCATCGGCATGGACGATACCAAAATCTAGACCCTAATCCACAGGTATGGCCAGCAATTCACCACGAAGATCAAAGAAACGCTTGACCATGTCTGGCAGGAATGGTCAGCCCAAGCCGCAGACCTACACATACTACGCGCGGATGCCGAGAACTGACAGAAGGAAGGCCGGCGGTTTTACAAGATGGATGACACCAGCATCCAGACCCTCCGTGAAGACTTAATGGAAGAATATAATACCTTGGAAACAACCCACACCGCGGCCATCGAGAAACTCTTGGAGGAATTCAACGACGATCTAATGGTGTTTCGTTTAGAAGCTGAAGCGACGAGGAGGAACGACTCGCTACCGGGAGTCACAGAGCTCCCACAAACACCAAGCAAGGAACTGAGTCACTCCCCATGGCAGCTCGACCGGAAGAACCTACCCCTACCAACCTCCACATCCCAACCGAACCACTCACCACGGTGGTTAGACCGGAGGAACCTGCTCCTACGAACGTCCACATCCCACCGGAGCCACAGACTATAACCCCGACCCTACCTGAATCGGTCCCAACAGAGGAGGGCACACACGCCGACACCGCCATCCCCAACTCGGCAACACCACCTCCATCAACAACCCCACCTGTCGAGCAGCCAGCCCAACCCCACGCCCCCGAGGATATCCTCGGCATATTGGAAGAGGAATAAAACCAACCTATCAGCCCTCGTAGGAACGGGCAGTTTTTGTAATTCGTGTGGTTTTGCTAAATCCATGGTGAACCATGGGTCCGACGGACAAAGTCCTGTCCCACGGGCGTGCCAGGTGTTGTCCATGGGACAAAAATATAAATTAGTTAAATGTAATAAGGCGAGTAGGTAAAGCGAGTAGGTAAGGTAGAGTTAGGTAAACGCCGAGTTTCGAGCCTCACAGTCAGCCGACTACTCAGCTCTGGATGAAGAAGAAAAAGTATATAAACCGAGGTCTGCGTACCTCGACAAAGGGGAGATCCAAAGCCTAGGTGAGGTTGTTTCATAGTTATAAGAGGTTTGTAAGGCTACCCACTGCGGGCCGTGTTTTTTGTAATCATCGCTAACTATTGCAGTAATACATATCTATTAGCTCTTGTTGATTTCATCTGTGTGCCGTCGTTTCTAAGGTCTCAACTACATATACGACCCGGGCTCTATTCCAAGTATACTCTCTATGTTCTTCCCCTAATGACACCTCCATGCACAAGTCTTCACGATTACACTTCCCTTGATACCGATAGCTTGTAGGCATATCAAAGGTGTTTCCAGCAAAACGGTTAATAGCCTTCACTTGATTTGACTCTTCCGAATCACTCTCCTTGACCAAACCAACTGTCTCTGATTCAACTAGAGAGTGAGAGAAAGTGTGTGAGTGAGTTGTACCTCTATAGTCGTCTTTCAGACGAACAAGAACTCAAGGTCATTGCCTTGAGATTCTTGTTGTCTATTCCCTCTCGATATAGTGATTCAGTTCGGAGTCTGTGGGCTCCTGTGGTTTTTCCAATTTCGGGTTTTCCACGTAAACATCTTGTGTCTCTATAGTTCAATTTTTTGTGGTCTGTGTACTGTCGACTTTGATCTTCTTGTTCAGGTCGGCTCTAACATTCTTCGCTCTCCCACCTGCCTTGCCTTTTTTTGCTCTACTTCCCCCTTGTTCAGTTGGCTTTGACTCCGACTCTTTCCTCTGACTGCTCCATCTGTAGCTAGTTTATCTCCGCTTGGTTGCTCCTCTTCCACTTGTCTTCATGTCCGATGTGTCCTCAGCTTCTTCAGCCGATCCGGATGTGCCACTGACTTTTTCAGTCGTTCCAAAATCGAACTCCTCATTTGATTCAGCGTTTTGAACATCATCTCTCCTCCGTCTTTCCGGCTTCACTCCTCCCCCTCAAGTTCGACATGTTGCGATGCTGCAAGCCAAGCATGCTTGAAAAATGCCGCAACTTGTCCAAGCCGAGAGGTTTGGTGAAAATATCGGTGGCCTGCTTCGGAACATATACAAGTTCGACTTCACTTGAGACAACTTGCTTGTGGACAAAATGATAGTGTGCCTCAATTTGCTTTGTCCCGGAGTGGTAGACAGAGCTTGGCTAGTTGCATGCTACCGAGGTTGTCATAGTATATGACTGTCAACTCAGACACCTCCACATGTTGATCCTTCAAGTACCTCTTGAGCCATATGGCTTCGCATGTCGTGACAGCTGCTCCTTGATACTTGGCCTCAGTGCTCGACAGTGCAATTGTCAACTGCTTCTTACTGCTCTAGGCAATCATGACACTTCCCAATGAAAATGCAAAACCGGATGTTGACCTTTGATTGTCGGCATTTCCAGCCATATCAATCGGCATCCGTGTAGCCGACCAACTCCTCGGCTACCCCAGTCCGATATAGCAACGCCCTATCCTTAGTGTCGTTGACATATTGCAAAATCCTTTGCACGCACTGAAGGTGTTCAATCTTTGGTTGTGACATAAACTGATTTATCAGTCCGACCGGATAGCTGAGGTTCGAACGGGTGATGGTCAAGTATATTAGGCTTCCGACAATCTATTGGAACCGTGTTAGGTCGCACGTCTTTCCTGATTCGGGACGAAGCTTTACAATTTGGTCTAGAGGAATTGCGACGGATTTACAATATGTCATCCCGAACTTGAAGAGCATGCTCAGCACATAATGTCGTTGGCTCATCAGTATGCCTTCAGGGGTGCAAATCACTTGGATCCCGAGTCGTTGGCTCTTCTAGGTCGGCATCGGCGATGACTAAATCATCGGCATATAGCAAAATGTTTATCAGTCTAGTCCGACTCTACTGAATTAACAATGAAGGGTCCGATTTTGACAGAGCAAACCCCATCCTACGCAACCTCTGCATGATCTTCCCATTCTAGGCACGCGGGGTTTGCTTAAGTCCATAGAGGGACTTCTTCAGTCAGAAAACTGTCAATGTGTTCAATTCAGATACAAATCCGGGGGATTGTACCATGTACACCTGATCCTGAAGCTCACCTTGCAGGAACACATTCTTTACATCCATCTTATGCAAATGCCACCCCTTTGCTACCGCGACATCTAGGGGTGAAAGCATGCAAGTGGAAACAATTAGCTATGCAAAAAGTTACCAGTGATAAATAGTCATTTTTGCACCATGAATGAAAACATTAGAATGTTTTAATTATATAAATGAGCACCATAAATGTGCAACATAAACATGCAGCATAAATGGATATGTGCACCATATATTATATACCGAATTCCTAGGTCCATTATGCATGATCCATTGCCACATCACTTTGGCCATCACTTTGTGACTATTCAGGGTTAGATTACTGCCACTCTTCCTAAACCCTATTGAGTCCACTCCTCCCTTGCCTCCATTCTACACTCAGTTGTTGCCATTGTTCAGTCCAAGCGTCATCTACCACTGTTCGCTCCTATTGAGTTCACTCCTCCATTGCCGCCATTCTACACTCAGTTGCCGCTACTATTTGACCGTGGATTGTTGCCATTGTTCGATCCGACGGAGTTCACTCCTCCTCCACTACCGCCATTCTACACTCAGTTGCTGACATGGTGTGTTCCAAGCATCATATGCCATTGTTCGATCTGATGGAGTTCACTCCTCCATTGACACCATTCTATACTCAGTTGCCGCCACTGTTCTGTCCTAGATTGCAATAATTGTTTGATCCGACAGAGTTCACTCCTACATTTCCTCCGTTCTACACTCAATTTTCGCCACTATTCAGTTCAAGCATCATCCGCCATTGTTCGCTCCTATTGAGTTCACTCTTCCATTGCCGCCATTCTACACTCAATTGCTGCTACTATTCGGTCATGGATTGCTGCCACTGTTCGATCCGATGGAGTTCACTCCTCCTCCTATCGAACCATCATGGTTGGCTCATTAATGGCAAAACTATTTGGATGTATAATGGAATCAATCATTAGTGTATGGGCAGAAAAAAATGGTAAGAGAGATTATGGACAAATTGGTTTTCGAAAACACCATAGCACCATTGATCATCTTGTCACTCTTTTAGTATTAATGGAGGAAAGTCGCCTTAAAGGTAAAGGTTTAAATTGTTGCTTTGTAGACTTCAAGAAAGCTTTTGATATGGTACCTTGTGAGCATCTTTGGAGGCGGATGGAAGAACTTGAGGTGCCAAGTGAATATATGCTTGCAATTTCCCGAATATATGAGAAGGTTATATGTTGTGTGCGTATGAGAGATAGACTTTTAGATTTTTTCAATAGCACTATTGGTGTTAAGCAAGAATGCTCACTCTCACCAACATTATTTGGTCTATGCATTGATGAATTAGAAGAAATGGTTACCAAGTTTGTAAAGGAAGAATGTGTTGAAGACGTTGCCATTGGGAATGTTGTGATTATGCTTTTGTTATATGCGGATGATATAGTGCTTTTTGCATATACTTCAGGAGATGCACAAAAGCTTATGAAGGCATTGGAAAAAATTTGCATGCATACTAGATTAAGTGTCAATAGCTCTAAAACAAATATTATGCTTGTGAAGAGTCAAAAAAGAGATAAACCATGCATTATGTACAACAATGAGCCACTTGAATGTGTGGAAAGCTTCAAATATCTTGGCCTTGAAGTTCCTTCAAATCATAAATGGAATGAATATGCTACAAGCCGCTTAGAGGTAGGTAAGCAAGCATATTATGCATTTGAGAACACATGCAATCTTGGAGATATTAAGTGTTGGGTCCTCAAGAAATATCTTTTTGACACTTTGGTGACCCCAGTTCTTCTCTATGGGGTGGAAGTATGGGGCGGTAGCATCCCTAAATGCTCTACACCCTCCTCCTTGAGACGGGATCACTTCCCATTGAGATCATGAGATCATGGCCATGGAAAGGGTTGTTGAATATATGCTTAAGGTTCAAAAAAGCCCCTCACATCGACTTCCTAGAATTGCATGGGAAGCAAGCAAAAAGATCCAAAAGACGCATAAAAGCAAAATTTTGTGTTCTGGTTTGATACAAGATTTAGAAAAATGGTTTGGTAGATGGGATGCAAGACACTTGCTTCATGATGTGTCACTAGATTCCTATGTAAATGGGGCCTTTTTGCAACACCAATGTATCATGACATGGGACAAATGTGGTGGCTCGCGCTTCACACATTATACTACAAATGTTGCACCTAACTACAAAACCATATTCTTCGTGGAACAGGGAAGTCGTACACATCGATACATGTTTGAGGCCATCCCAATATCTGCCATTCGAACCATTACTTCCATGCAACTTAGCTCGCACGCATTGAGATGTGAGACGAGGCATTGGGGCACAAGTGATGAGAGTGGCCGACTATGCACACTTTGCCCTAAACAAGTTTGAGAGTCTGAGTATCACACTTTGATACAATGCTCTGCCTTTGATCATATTTGACCATGCTTTCCACATCTCTTCAATCAAGCCCAATCCTTGCACGAATTTCTCTCACAACCATGATGTGCACTCTCGATTGCAACATTCATTGGTAAAGTTCTTGAACATTGAGACTCGCTACTCACCTTCACACGTAGCACATGAAATGTAATATTTTTGGTCTCATAGGTCATATTTGACCTCCGAAGACGATAATATAATCTATCTATCTATCTATCTATCTACACTCAGTTTCCACCACTGTGTGTTCCAAGCATCATCTACCATTGTTCGATCTAACAGAGTTCACTCCTCCATTGCCACCATTCTACATTTAGTCGTCGCCACTGTTCGGTCCTAGATTACAATAATTGTTCCATTTGTTGATTATCTTGTTTATTGTTGTGTATAATTTTGTGTATTGTTGTTGCCCATAGTCATCTTAGCTCATTCCCAACGGTGGTTGAGTAGCTTTCACTCCGCTGCAACAAACATAAACTTACCAATGGTGGGATTGCACCTATGAATAACCGGTTTGCATGTGGTTTAGTAACTAGCTACATGTCTTTTTTTTGTGGAATTTTACTGATGAATATGACAAGCCAAATGGAAGGGGGAGGAGGGTGTTTACCAATACCCCTCATGGATCATCAAGATAGGGATGACGCAATCAGGACACAACAAGCGATACGAAAGTATTGGGCAGAAAAAAAAGGAAACATTGTCAATTGTTGAAGGATACAAAAGCCACATTCACTAAAGGTAAGGATAGTATTGGTTGCGATGTAGGTCTGAATACCACTCAGAATGGAAGTAATGAGACTATTATCATAGAGAGAAAGGTTGTAGACTATTTCAATGTTCAGACCAAGCACATCAGCAATGAAGACAAGAAGGTAGTACTTTATGGAATATTAAATGTTCCATCAATAAAGGAGTTTGTTGATTGTGATGGTCTCAATGCAAACATAACATCTATACTAGTAAATAATCTCTGTTATAGTTTCGTATCCATGAGTAGGACAAAAGATGATCTTGTCTTAAAAAGGTCTAGTCTAATGATGTTACTTAATAATGATGTTGACGATCTTAACATCAGTGTGCTATCTAAGGTAATTGATGTTAGTAGAAAAACTGTGTACAATACAATGAACCGTACAATTTCAAGTGGTGAAGGAACTAGTCTGCTAAAGCTAACAACAAGATGTAAGCCAATGACACCCATAACATCAGAAATCAAGGATATAATCACTATATTTTGGACTAATGAGACTAGGGTTTCACCCAATAAGAAGGATTTATGCAGGAAACGTGTTGGAAGGAGTCAATACGAGGAGCATCCCATTCATCTTCTTGAGTATCTCAGGTATTTACAATCATCTCAACTTTTGTTTTGATTTTTGAGCTTAGTTAGTTAACTAATTAGCTACCTCAAAATATGACCATACCTAACTAGTTATTGGTAATAGCTAAATAGTTATCACCAATAGTAAACTTAACTATTATCAGCTAATTAGTTACCACAATAGCTAATTAGCTATCTCAAAATATGACCATAGCTAACTAGCTAATGGTAATAGCTAAATAGTTATTCACATAGTAAACTTAGTTATTATCAGCTAATTAGTTATCTCAAAATATGACTATAGCTAACTAGCTACTAGTAATAGCTAAATAGTGATTGCCAATAGCCAATTTAACTATTATCAGCTAATTAGCTATTAGCTACCTCAGAATATGACCATAGCTAACTAGCTACTAGTAATAGCTAAATAGTTATTCACATAGTAAACTTAGTTATTATCAGCTAATTAGTTATCTCAAAATATGACTATAGCTAACTAGCTACTAGTAATAGCTAAATAGTGATTGCCAATAGCCAATTTAACTATTATCAGCTAATTAGCTACCACAATAGCTAATTAGTTACCTCAGAATATGACCATAGCAGCAACTCTTAATAGATCTGTGGCTTTAGGGTTTAGGGTTTAGGGTTTAGGGTTTAGCTATTATCAGCTAATTACCTAGTACAATAGCTAATTAGCTATCTCAAAATATGACCATAGCTAACTAGCTAATGGTAATAGCTAAATAGCGATTGCTAATAACTAATTTAGCTATTATCAGCTAATTACCTAGCACAATAGCTAATTAGCTATCTCAGAATATGACCATAGCTAACTAGCCACTAGTAATAGCTAAATAGTTATTGCCAATAGTAAACTTAACTATTATCAACTAATTAGCTACCACAATAGCTAATTAGCTATCTCAGAATATGACCATGGTTAACTAGCTACTGGTAATAGCTAAATAGTAATTGCCAATAGCCAATTTAGCTATTATCAGTTAATTAGCTACCACAATAGCTAATTAGCTACCTCAGAATATGACCATAGCTAACTAGCTACTGGTAATAGCTAAATAGTTATTCACATAGTAAACTTAGTTATTATCAGCTAATTAGTTATCTCAAAATATGACTATAGCTAACTAGCTACTAGTAATAGCTAAATAGTGATTGCCAATAGCCAATTTAACTATTATCAGCTAATTAGCTACCACAATAGCTAATTAGTTACCTCAGAATATGACCATAGCAGCAACTCTTAATAGATCTGTGGCTAATTAGCTACACTTAATAGCTAATTAACTACTCTTAATAGCTAACTAGCTATTATCAGCTAATTAGTTATAACTATCACTAATTAGCCACAGAATATGACCATAGCTAACAACCTACTTGTAATAGCTAATTAGCTACATCAAAATATGATCATAGCTAATTAGTTATTGGAAATAGCTAGTTAACTATGTCAAGAACTAATTAGCTACTAAACATAGCTAATTAGCTACTCTTAATAGCTAATTAGCTACTATCAAGGTCATTGATCTTGACAAGGTCGTTGCCTTAGAGTCTCTTGTATTCTCATCCATATGGTGATTCTGTTCAGAGTCTGTGGGCTTCTATGGTTTTTCCCATTTAGGGTTTTCCACGTTAAATCTCCTATGGCTATCTGACTCATGTTGCACTTGTCTCTCAACACTCACTAAGCACATTTGCCCTAAATATATGGCGTGACAGTCACTCATCTCCCTCTTGAGTGATGACCCATCTAGTCCCAATTGGACTCATATCTATAGTCATGTAGATCCACGCATTCCCTCTTTACACATGGTTTTTCTCAAAGTTGGCGTGTTACCAACATCATCAACCTCTTCATCATGTCTATGTGCTCGTCCTCCCATTTGAATTTTTGCCCCTTCTTAAGTAACCCATAGAAGAGCTCAACTATGTGAGTTTAATGAGGTTCTAAGAAGTCCCTTTTGCTTACTTCCCATGTGAGTTTAATGAGTTCAAAAAGCCCCTTATATTGACTTCTTAGTAAGGTTCAATATATTGACTTCTTAGAATTGCATGGGAAGCAAGCAAAAAGGTCTAAAAGACACATAAAAGCAAAATCTTGCTTCTGATTATAGAAAAATGGTTTGAAAAATGAGATACAACACACTTGCTCCATGATGCATAAATAGATTCCTCTGTGAATGAAACCTTTTTGCAACACCAATGTATCATGACATTAGAAAAATTTGGACGCTCACACTTAACACAATATATTACATATGTTGCACCTAACTACAAAACCATATTCTTCATTGAAGAGAAAACCACTCACATTAACACATGTCAAAGCCCATTCCATTGTCATCCGAACTATTGCTTCCATACAACTTCGCTGATATTCAATACAACGTGAGACAAGGCATAAGTGATCAATCTTTCATGGACATCAAAAAGATAGCTATTTATCTCCCCATAGGCTTAGCCCCATCAAATGGATTGCAACCAATCTCTTGCGAATCTTAAAGATATATCTATTTCCTCTCATTATCTATTTTCTCCTTTTGTACCTTTGATACAGATATAAGGACATACACACATATATCTCTTTTGCCTCATAAACCCTTCACGATTCTTTTTAAGTCTAATATAAAAACTTGAACAATAATGATTATGAAAACCTACAAATAAATCACTACGTCTAGTTAGACTGCAATACATTTATGAACCCATGGTTACTGCAATCCCTCCGCCAAGGTTAAATGTAACCATTCTCTATCCGTCATTGTGGTTTCAATAGAAGACATGCACAAAAAGAACTTTATGCAAACCCCCTCTCAGCCTTGAAAAGAAAGACACCATATCACATATGAAATTCATTACCTGTTACATCTACAAATTTACCTTAGCTTTATGTTGTCATTTTCAACAAGCTGCAATACCATTCATCATAACACATCAAGAATAGATGTTTGTCTTCAGCTATAAGATATTTCCTTGAACTTGGGAATCTTTCATGTGGCCATGTATATAGTAAATATCAAGAATAAAAGTGTTCTCTACAAACATTAATGGCCAATATATTCTTACTTAAGCTATGCATTTAGATTTATTTTGTAAACAAAAGCCAATGAAAAGTATATTAGACCATGCTTGAAAGACATTAACAATGTACAAGAAAAGTTATATATATATATATATATATGAGGCCATGCTAGGTCATAAAGTCAAAACTTTCACAAATGTTCATAAACAATGAAGGGTTGCAGTAGTGATGTTTCAATGTGTCTAGAAGGTGAGAGGTTTCTACAAAAAGGCCCATTTCTTACAATGGTGGGGAGACTAGTTCCAAAAACAATTTACAAAGGTTGGGTAGATAAGATAATACTATAACTATTGGAGATTTTTTATTTTTTTTTTACATATGTGCAATTAAAAAACAATGCATTATTTATTTACCCATTCATGAAGTCATCAATCCCGAGTTTTACTAGAGAGCTAGTAGTAGAAGAAGAAGAAGAGCTCATTTCTTCAAACTGCTCACTTGTAAGAACCCAATCACCAACCGTGCTTCTCCGCTTCCACTCACAATCACTATCATTAGAAGACGGAAGATTGGATGAATAATGTATGTATTTTGCAGGCTTGATCAGAGAATCCGCTCTTTCTTTAGTTTGATGAAAAGGGTCTTCATTTTTATGGTTTAGAACTTGTTGAAGAAGATTTCTATCTATCCCATAACCATAGGAAACATCCACCAATGACCTATCTTGTATGGTATCTTTGTAAGGAGTCCCTAGGGGAAGACCTAGTGCTGGCTCACTTAAGCTTGAATTTGCATCAGCTGGATAAATAAATTCATCATTCGTACTGTCCTGAAGGTTAAGGCAATCACTTGTTGAAGTAGATTCATTAACGATTCCTGAGGCCATATAATTATGTTTGCCTCGACTTGTCATGTTCTCATATGATACTTGGTCCAATGGCGACGACGGTGCATTATTATACAATCTCCCAAATCTTGCGATGGAATCTCTACTCTGAGATAAGTTTGAGCCATCATTGTTGGATTTGTCACTTCCAAAGCTTTTCCTTGGATCTTGCATTGAATCTACAGAGAGCTGATAACACCTTCTGAAGCTATATGGCCCACCTGGATTTATCCCTGAATGTGTGCTAGCTGTACTCGTTGATGACCATATTCCCTCCTCAACTTGTTTCTTGAAAGACTCTACATCTTCACAAAGTACACCAATCTCACCCCTTCATATGGAACATGTATTAGATTCTTTCTTTTTAGAATTTCAGAAGAAAAACACAACTGTACGTTAAATAATGTATCATGCTTTACTTTTTTAAGTCCTTTAATGGCAAAAACCATTGACGTACACACATTTGCCTAGCCCTTGGAAGGTGAAAATGTATTACATTCTCTCTTATTTTAGAGTTTATATGACAAATATTTCACCAAGAACTTACTGTAAGACATCGATGGTGCTTCCATGGTCCATAATACTCTCTCTTAACTGGAAATTCAGAGATAAAAGAAATAATAAGTGTTAATCTCGCGCCAATATTAGAACTAGAATAACAAAACCTGAAACTATACCCGTGCAGAGGTCTCAGCCTCAATATTGAGGTTATTCGACTCCTTTTCTTCAATTGCCATGAGTGCTTCCTCCTCCTCCAAAGCTTTTTGAGCTCTCTCTTCTTTTGACTTTCTATCTATTTCTGCATTTTTTCTTTCCTCCAATGCTGTTTCATAACAGGCCTGTAGCCTCGTTCGGATCTACAACATATACAGACATGGAAAAATATGTATTCATAGAGATACTAGGAAGAAAAATATTAGTATCTAGCTCATAGATATAAGATGCCATATACGACCCAATGTGATAGACTTAACATCAGTCCTTATATGGTAGCTTGCTGAATTAAAGCCTTAGCCTAATCATGTATATGTGAATAATGAATCCACTCACACAAACATGCAAAGATACCATCTAAGGACCACTGGTAAAGAAGATTTAACATCAATCCTAATATGGAAGCTTGGCTGAATTACAACCTTAGCATAAATAATCATGCATCCACCCACAGGCACACACACACACACAGTATATATATGCTAGAAAGGTTACACTGGAACCAGCAAGTGGATGAATTCCTTACTTCCAGGAGTGTTGCAACAGCCTTCTCCTTCTCTTGTTTCACTTGATCAAGTCTTAACTTCAGTTCTCGGGCTTCCAGGGCAAGCACTGCTTTTTCACCATATATTTCCCCACGACGCTGTGCAAAGAAGCAAAAAAATAGTTTAAGATCTAATTATTTAAATTAAGAGACACTCAAGAAAAGGATCAAAGATTTACCCTTAGGTTATCTTGCTTCATCTGCAGTACTTGTGTGCGTATTTCTGCTGCCTTCATAAGCAAATATTCCCCACCTCTAGCTGCTTCAGCCTTTGCTTTTTGAGCTGCAATACTCTCCTCATCAGCCTTAGCCCGTAAATCGCTGACCTCTTTGATGAGGTTTATCACATAAACCTGCTATGAGTAGAATCCTTTTAGTATTATCAAAAGGAACAACATGCGAAAGAAAAATAAATATGCTAAACAATATATTTTAGCTAGATTACTGGACGATGGCATTACTCATACCATATTTATATATCACCATTCATGTTTCTCTGTGTTGAGCGACAAGTACTAGCTCTAATGTTATTTATATATCACCAGTCATGTTTCACTGTGTAGAGCTACAAGTACTAGCTCTAATGTTATTTATATATCATAGTTCATGTTTCTCTGTGTTGAGCTAAAAGTACTAGCTCTAAAGTTATTCATATCACATTTACATATCATTATTCATATTTTTTCATATATTACGCAAGATTACTATATCTATAATTGCAAAGAAGTCATACTTTATCATTCCGTGCCTCACTAACAATTTCTTCAAGAGAGGTTGTAGAAATTTCCTTGCTAGTAATCATGTTAACGGTATTGTGAGATTCAGTTACACGCTCTGTTCCAGTCACTTCGACATTAGAAGACCCGTCACATACCACGGTTTCAGATTGCTCAATATCTAACGTGTTGTGTGATTCAGATACCTTTGCAATAGAAAACCCATCATACTCTACTATTCCAGATTGCTCACAATCCACATACTCACTAGACATCTCTGCCAACCCAAATTGAGCCTCAGCTTTCTTCTCCAAATAAGTTAAGCTATCATCAATGAACAGAAGATCATCATACATCCCTGAACTGTCTTCAAGTTGAATATGCTTCTGAGGTTCTCTATTGTCAATCTCTGGTGTTTCAGACTTGATTGGCTGGTCTATTTTCTGCATTCGTTCTGTCAAACTTAAGAATGATTTGTAGCTTTCCACAAGATTATGCACATGTGCCACATCCTTTTCCTCCTCAAAACTATCTATTAGAAAGGTTATAGCAGATTCTATATCATCCCCATGTTCAAGTATGGTTGCTTTGATTACTCGAACATCAATCTACAATACAAAAAAAGCATGTGCTATTTAAAAACATACTGAGGAACAAGAAGAAGCAAGCGATTTGTGAATGCATTGGCAAATGAGTTACCGCTGGAAATTTTCCACAGAGAAATTCAAAAGACGAATGCTTATCGCTCATTCTGTATGACCCTGAGAACTGAAAGTTCAAAAAACATGGATATTAGAAATTCGCCGCTCAGCATTAAAAGAGAAATGATAAGTAGAAGCCCTCAAATCAATGGAAATATTAGAAGAGAAAATTTGAAGACCTACAAGCAACGATTAATCATTAGAGAGAGTAAATAAGCACCACCCAATGACCTATGGGACATTAAAGAGACAAAGAAAAAAACAAAATTGCTTGATTCAACCAAGATTAAAGATGAAAGAGAACAAACCATGCCCATTGATTGGGGCAAGATCAAGAGAAAAGAGAGCAAACAGTACCTATTGAATAAAACAATATTCAAAGAGAAATAATACGAGCTATACATTGTTTCTAGCAAGATTAAAGACAAAAATACAAGGACCGGCCATTGACTATACCAAGATTAGAGAAAGAGAGGGAATAGAGAACAGAAAGAATAACTATCCATGGACAACAACAAGATTTAAGAGAAAGAAGGGAAACCTAAATACTACTCATTGAGCCAAGCAAGATCAAAGAGACAGAAAAAGATGAATCAATTCTAACCATTAGAACTCATATAATCAACCAATCCATAGCATGATTGTACAGATAAATTCACTTGATAACGATGTCTTCATAAAGTATTTGTTTTCTAATACCTCATGATGCCGAAAACCCCCAAACCTTCTCACTGTCTAAGCCGTTTAAAGAAAAGGGAGAAGAAACAATAGAATCCCCCATGTAAACAAAACAAAAGAGCAATAAAAAAAACAAGAGGGATGATTCTACTAGATGAGAACTGTACAGATATATGAGAGAGAGCGAGAGAGATTGAGAGGAAAGGATCATTGAGCATAAACAGGAACATGCTTGTTCGAATTAACAACATAAATCCAATAAGAAAAGAATACTTAACCTGAGTATGAAGAAGAGATTTCTCGCTCGAGTCGGTTCTAAGACACGCAGCAACACAGAGGGAAACAGAGACAGAGGAAGACCAAATTATCGAATATTTCTATCGATTTACTATGTACACATACAGATCCATGGGTTACATACATACATACATACATACATACAAATTCAATATACATAATACATACATACAATATATGTACATATGTACATACATACAAATTCAATATACATAATACATACATACATATATACAATATACATAATACATACATTATACATGCATTATTACATACATACATACTTACTTACATACATACTGACATACAATACAATTGAGTTATTGAGTTATTGAGTTGTACTACTATATATTACACCTGGGAGGCTCATTGCTCTCTCATTTTCTATCAGGCTAGAGCTATTTGGATAGACATTATCCATTTTCTACCATTGTGTGAGTTATTGAGTTGTACTACTGGTTCAATTGGTACGAAATATTTGGCTAGACATTATTCATTTTCTACCATTGTGTGAGTTATTGCGTTGTACTGCTGGTTCAATTGGTACGAAATATTTGGCTAGACATGATCCATACATACTTTAAAAAGGACAATGGGATTGTCTTATTGGAGGTTCCGAAGATAAAGTTGCTCAGTGCCATCAGTTAGTTTCTTACGCTGTGGAGAGCTACTCCACTTATGTCCTGGAATGATGGTAATCCTTTTTGGCACTTTCAGCCACCAAGTTGGTTGTTCCTTCCACCAATCACTTGAGAAACGAAACAATGTAAATTACTTACACGAATGAAAGGATATCCTTATTAAAAAAACACAATACAATCCAATACATGCTTACATATATATATTATAATACATCCATACATACATAAATGCATACACACATCTCTTATTACCTTTTTACTTGGTAGCCTTAACATTACTTGATGGCAGAAGACCATTTACATAGTTCATGAGCTTTCGAAAACTACTCTTCCAAAGTTCCCCACACTCTCCCGCATCAATAACATCTTATTTGCACACAACGACCCTCTTGTCGATTGTTGGAAACTTTACGATTGTATTTACAGGACATTGGTCCACAAGACTAATGTGAGCATCTCATCCCCTGATTATAAAATCAAATCACATGGGGCTTCGAGGGTTCGTGAAAAGAGAACTTTTGTATCATTATACAATCGCAATTGTTCATATGATGCTTCAACTTTTCCACCACTCTTAGTGTACCTCTCTCTCTCTCTCTCTCTCTCATGGCTAAATATCCATTATATTCGTCTAAATATTCCCATTGTGTCTAAATTTGCAAATGGTAGAAACTCCCTATTAACTTATGTAAGTTCTCACATTACCCCTCTCCATTAGGATGCTCACAGTAAGGTGGTGAGTATTGCTTATCCCTAGGAATTGGCAACGGTTCGGTTTAGGCTTAGCCGGTTTGGCTTAAACCACCCAAACCGGTTAAGCCTAAACCGTTTAGGGATTTTCAAACCTGAACCAAACCAAACTGATCCCTAAACCGGATTGTGAAACGGCTTGGAAACCGGTTTGTGAACTGGTTTGGGAGAAAACAACAATACTATTACAATGAATATTCAACTTCATACCATAATTTTATATTGAACTTCATAATTTTATTACAATTAAATCACTAAACGGCTTAGTCGGTTTGAGCCGGTTTGGGAGGCTCAAGCCAAGTCGAGCCGAGCTCAATCCGTTAAGGCATGCTCAAGCCTAAGCCGAGCCGCTAAGCCACTTTAAGTCGGTTTAGCCAAACGGTTTACGCTTGAGCTGAGCCGTTGCCAATCCCTACTTATCCCCAACGCTTCCAGGTATAATTGTATCTTGTGTTAGCATTAAATTTACATTTATATATGCGTTTATGTTTTCGTGTTTTATTTTTGCCGGGTTATTGTTTATAATGTGCTCAACTTACAACTTGATAGTGTCTAAAAGAAATGAGGTGGGTGACTAAGACATAATTGATAGTTGTTGTCAGAGAAATAGAAGCAAAAATTGTATCACCCGTGGGGAGACCAGTGTTGACCCATAGTATTGAATTAAACATATACACAAACCCCCATCCCCTTCTCTTGAATGAGGCAATGGAGACCTACATACAATCCAAAACAGAACTATATGGTTGACGTTATTAAACAACTAATGGCCATCCTTATCAAAGATCTCTTGCACATATTGTCACACTTTAATACTAAGGTCTCCACTCTCATTGGAAAGGTCATGGATTTGTCTACCACCACCAACCCAATACCTAAGAAAGAAGCCTGACTAGAGGTGGACTTCATGAGTCCTAAATTAGTCTCCCCATTTCACACAAAAGTGCCCTTACCATATCGTTGCATATCAACTATGCAATATTGAAGTTGTTCTTGATTGGAAGGTTTTTGTATAAAATGGCCAAGACTAGATTGATTAGGTTAGACAAATATCCATTTTGGGTATGTATGGCCCATGCACATTTTGTTTGCCCATAAGGTATTATTTATCAAGGCACTAACAATCAATGTGGATGGATTACCCATTTACCATATCCACAGTTGTACTATGTCTCATGAAGGAGAATGCATACCCAATGAGCATGACTCCAAACCATGAATTCATGGACATATTTTTATATGTCGAAAAATATTATACATACCATAAGCTAGTGTTGGGTGTCCTTAGTGAAGTCCATCATCTTGAGTCCAAACAGGAACAAGATGTCACCAACCATGTGGTGCCCCTAAGAGATTGTTGTTGTCATTCCGCTTTGGCATTTCACTTGAGAATGCCAAAACAAAAACAACTTCATTTATGTCCATGTTAATCGTTGTGCATCTTGTTAGCATTTCCCAAGTTTAGCATTGTGAAGAGAGGATGAATCATTACATAATTATTGTGGTATATGCATTATAAGTTGGGGGTCATGAATCTTAGTAGCATCTCAAGTTCGACACTTTAGGTAGATGAAGGTCAAAGGCGTCATTGATGATGAATAATTTCAAATCAATTAAAAAATAAGCTAGAGTAAATTGCGCTAGCAGTATCATTGCATGCGTTAACACCTTTGTCATCATAATATATATACACATATATAATATTATATATATATATATAGTATTTTATCATAGCATGCACATTGATGCAATTTGAGATTGTTTTTATTCACATTGATATATTTGTAGTCATGAATTATATATAGTATCATTTATTTATTGAACTACATATCAACATAATGTTAAATCCCATTAGATTAGACAAAAATATATTTGACATGTTGTTCTAGACAACCCAACCTCTTTCATTATTCTCTATTTGGTCAAGTAGAATTGTAGGTGCTTATTTGGTGACCTTTATGCAAACAAAGTGTGCTCACTATTGTTAACAATGAAAGTTCCATTTATATTATTTTAACATGTTTGTTATGTGAATGTGCTAATGTATAATGGAAGATTATTTAAGGTAACCAATGCGAGCAATGGCGCATTGATGAGATAGAGATAGACACTTATATGCATTGTATATACATTGTAGACACTTATATAAACAATCAAATGTTGGAAAGATGATGTGTTATAGATCTTTTTCACATAGACATTACTTCTTTACAACTCGAAATGCAGGCATAGGGCTTAAGAAATTGGCCTCTCGAAATGCAGGGTTGTGTTCTAACTAAATTCCATAATAGCATGTGGTTAGCACATAGAGTCATTTAGACAACATTCACAAAGATCAAAGGAAAATATTGATGGTCGGAATGTATAAGGTTGTGTCTCATTTTCTAGCATAAGGTGAGATGTTGAAATCTAAGACACTGGTATGGGCTCCAATTAGCCGAATCATTAGCAATGTATTAGAAGTGAATGATGGAAATAGTAAGTATGCCCACAAGAAAGGGACAATTGAAGGACTAGATCATATTGACCAAGTTCAAACTAGATCTCTACGAAACAAGACAATGATATATGTTTGTAAATTCCTATTAGAAGATGTCATCAATCAACACAAACATGCAATAAAATTGTGGCAAAAAAAGGAGAGTTAGATGTTAATGAAGCTAAAGATCTCTTTGCATGATTAGGTGTTAGGGTTGTAGTAGGGGATAGGATCAAATTCAATAAGAGGATAAGAAGAGGGAAATAAGAGGAGCATACTAATGTATTACCAAATTTATTCTGTTTTTTCAAAATTCAGTGAAGTTGGGATGAAAGTTGCTCTTAAGTAGGAAAATGCATCCACCATCCTCTATGAAAGTGGGGTTAGCGAATGGGGCCTCTTTAATGGATGCATCTAAATATTGGAAGTGGTTGTGGAGTATGCATATTCCCAAGAAGATTGTACTTTTTCAATGCTTATTGATCCATTATGCACTACCGGTTCGAGCTTGGTTACGACAACTAAATAGTAAGTCGTGTGGATTTGGTTGTGGATGTATGATGTAATCAATTAACCATGCATTGTGGCCTTGTCAAATTATGCAAGTATGGTAGAGAGTATTAAGGCTGTTGATATTGATACATGCTAATTGTGTGATCACTTGGGGTGCGAGTAGGTGGGGCATTCTTGAGGGACAACTGTTGTTATATGAAAAGGAGGATATAGTGGAAGCCTTTCACATAGTTCCTCCTCATATACAAATGGTTCAACCTTTTCTAAGTGATAGTTTGCAATTTAAGGGTGATATTATTTGGAAGATAATTTCATCTATTCTGATTTGGGTAATTTGGAAGGCGTGATGCGATGTACATTAGTTTTTTACAACGTCACTCATGATGTTTCTATTATAATTGTTGAATTCTAGTTTTACTTATTCATACATTACGTGGTCAGTATGAAAGTTTTACAAGTAGTGCTGAAACCATTTTCAAGAAGCAAATGCATTTTAAAAAGTTATGGGATTCAATGCTCATTTTTAGGGAAGATGGAGATCACATAATATGGATGTACATTGTTCCTGTCATTTTGGGAAACAATGTCTACTAACTTTGTTTATGGGATCTGTTGCTACATATTTTGGTGGTATAGGTTAAATGGCATGCTCAGTTGCAGTTTGGGAAGAGTGAACCATAAAAATCTTGGATATATGGTGTACAAATATGTGTAATTCTTGTATATACACATCAAATCGGCTATGATGTGAGCACAATGGAGTCGGTTGGTATACTCCTTTATCCAACACAACTTTTGTATTTCTTATGATTTTATAATACCAAGGCGTATCTCTTTGGAGTAAAAAAATAATGTATTACCAATAAGAACAAGAGATAAAAGAATATGTCTAATGTTGGTATTGAACCAAAAATGGTTCATCCATACTAGAATGCACACCAATATACCATGGTTTGGACACATGCATTATTGCCACCTAGCACTTATGCAAGCATGTCGTTTAAGGGTCATGTATTAGCCCGTGTAAGATGGTGACATTTCATAGCATTACACATATATTCTAGGTTACCTATGAAAAGTTACAATAAATATCATGTATAATATGATATATCCTAAGGGTTAAGGTTGCATATACTATTCCAATAAGTCATGGGTTTAAATCTCTATCATGAGTATGTAGTTCCGTATATATTTGCATAACATTATCCCTTTCCTTGACGATGATTTCCATGAGTCGTAATGCACAAACAAAGACTCAATGTATTCAGATATTAATGATGAAATTCAACTACGAGTACTACAACATTAGACATATTCTTGCCATGCTCTCATGTTCAATCATTAGGTTTATAACCTAACCAATCAACCAAATAAAATATAATTTGTTGTGCAAGAGTTCGAAACAATCTCCACCTCATTTTATAGACCATCATCAAGCTCAACATAAGGTGGAGGAGGAACAACATGTTAAGCGTTTAGCATGCAACACACATTGGTCACGAAGAACAACGCATCAACAAAGGATATTAAGCAACTAAGAAGACATATAGAAGGGGAATAGAAGCAACCAATAGGGGGGAAAGGCCTATAGAAGGGGAATAGAAGAAGCCAATAGGGGGGACAGGCATATAGAAGGGGAATAGAAGCAGCCAATGGGTGGCCTAGTGTGAAATGAGCACACTCATAATGTAAAAGCTATAAAAGCCATCTTGTGGTGACTTTTTATCTTCTTCGCCATTCTTGAAAATATCGTGAGCGATCAGTGTTCTAAAATTCCACTCCTTGTAATCATAAGCTTAAGAGAGATTATCAATAGTGTTTAGTTGAATAACACTACTCTCTCTTCCTTGTTGGTGCTAGACCTCTAGGTAAGAGGGTGTAATAAACATAATCTTCTGTCTTCACTTTGTCTAAGAGAGTAAGCGAGAGAGAGTGAGGAATATTAATGCTAATTGTGTGTATCATTAAGTGAGTGAGTAGCTCAAGGGTACTTGACAACTACGTGTGCCCGGTTTGCCACCAATTGGGTATACGCCAGTCCCGTCTCCAAGCAAACGATATCGACGGGAGGCACAACTCCATTGATCTATAGAGGTGTTTTTATGAGGTGCATGGATCCTACACACAATATAATCCAAAATAAAGCTTGAATCATATGTTTCCAAAAGTGATACATGGAACGTTGGATAAAGACGCATATGATGAGGGAGAATGAGACAAAATGAGATTTCATTGATTTGGTCAAAGATTAGATATGGACAACCACGTCGATAATCTAACTTGTTACAAGGCTTGGTGGTCTTTAAATTGCTTTGTAAGATCCATGTACAATCTCCAACTCACAACTTAAAGTCTTGACGGTGATGAGTCTAAATAATGAACATTTGCAAATTTCTTATGTGTCTTGAGCATAATGTAAATGATGAGAAAGAATAATGTGAATCTCTTAGAGTCGACGTAGACAATCCTCCACATCAAAAAAATTCAAGTTTTTTGGATGTTCAACCATCATTCAATAGGGATGAGATCCCATGTTGGCAAAGATACTCTATCTTCTATGGATCCCCTCTATATTCTATGTTATGCCCCAATCTAATTGTTTCTCCTTCTCTGTCAACGAGACATCGACATCCCCCCTTCTCTACGTCAGTGGCTACAAGACCATGGTTTGGCAGGCTACATCAGGGTCGCAGAGGCGACGCCGCATCCCAACACCCAAGAGATTGAAACAAAGATTAACGTGGATACCATCACAAATGCAACGATTTGGAAGAAGTTGGGTTTGAGCAAAATGGGTGACCGATAGTTTGACATCCCACCCATAGAAGTCTTGGAAAAATATTTTGGGGTGTTGAGATATCAAGCTCAACTAGATTTAGTTAGTTTAGTCAACACAAGTAACTTAGTAGTTACCTAGATAGAATCTAGTTAGTGTGTTGACCTTAAAGCCTTAAATAGGATTTTGTACTTGAGTGGGATACATTGTAGATCCTCCACTCCCATGTTCATTCAATATAGGACTTACACCTTTGTACCTATATTCTACTCACACATGTGCACCTTTGCACATGAAATGTATACATATCTCATTGTGGGTATTTTTGTATTTGATGATGCTTTTTAATATACACTCTAGTTAATCATCCCCCATTTTGTACATGAGATGTATATATACCTCATTGTGGGTATTTTTGTATTTGATAATGCTGTTTAATATAAACTCTAGTTAATCATCCCCCATTTTGTATTAATTGTTCATAAGTGTATCTTCCTCTCTCTCTTTCTCTCATTGGGACCACAAGGGGCCACATCCACATCAAAACCCTTTGACCTCCTGCTTCTTTTTAAGAGACTTGGATGGAAATGAAACTAGGCCTAGTATAAAGTCATTTCATTATAGAACATGTTTGTTATTTTACTATAACTATTTAGCTTAAGCTCTATTTTTATTTTATTTTATTTTTACTTTCGATGAATGGGTAAATATCCCATTTTGTTGTAAACCAATTGTCTCATGGGCCAATTTTGGCCTTAGAGGACATTAATATATCTTTCTCTCTCACACACATACACACACATATCACATGTAACCTTCTACTGCTTAACTACTCACATAATTAGTCACTAATTAACCCTAGTTAATTACCTAATTATTAACATGGTATCAAAGCGTGTGGTTTAGCACATCCACTAAGCCCACCAGACTCTTCGTGATTGTGTGTTTGAAACACCGACGACAAATTATGGCTATCTGCTATTGTAGTGCCGCTACGTAGCACGTGCACGTGATCAAAGGAAGAAAAGCCAAAGAAAAAAGAAGAAGAAGAGAAGACATTAATCAACATGAACACACAAATGGGTAGCTCGCTCCCTAGTGACAAGCTAGACCGGAGCAATTATCCATCTTGGGAGTACAAGATGAACCAATACCTAATTGGCCAAGGGTATTGGAGCTACATCAACGACGCACAAGAAAATAAACCCGACATCACAAACGCCAACTACCCAACGTGGGAGCAAGGAGAGAGTCGGGTAATGTATTTCTTGGCAACATGTGTCCACGATCACATGTTTAACCACATTCGAGACGCTAAGACGCCTAAAGAGGCGTGGGAGAATCTCAAGAAGATTTTCGCCGCCAATACGATAACATGCAAGCTTCAACTCCGGCAAGAGTTGAACAACATACGACAAAAGGATATATATGTGTCGGGCTACACTGCTAAGATTAAGAGCATTTGCAACTCGCTTATATTATAGATCTTGGTACTAAAGTAAGCTTAAGATAAGGATAAAGAAATGAAAGATAGAAAGGAGAAAGAGAAAGAAGGGTGCCGATCCACCCGACCACCCCCGAGCGAAGGGATCGAGACGGACTCGAGCCTCGATTGGCGTCCCATACCACCGCCGTGGCGTCGAGTCGTACCTGGTGCTGGCGCGCTCGCTACAAGAGTTGACCCACCACAAGAGCAGAGTCTCGATGTAGTCAAAAGATCCTCAAATGAGGGTAGCTAGGCCTCTTATTTATAGCGATACCCAAGGCCCCCAGGCAAGTTCACACTTGACCTAATGGGTTGTCTCAATTCCGAGGATTAAAAGTAATCCTCCCCTTCTTTACACTCTCGTTTAACCCTCACACTTATCCACGTGTATAGAATACTACGGTAAATTCTTACCACGGGATATTATATGGTCATGCCTGTAACATACTCCCCCTCTTTAAAACATTGCACTCTTGCAATGGAAAGTTAGGGAAGTTAGTTCTAAGAGTATTTTCGCGTTCCCATGTGGCATCTTTTATTGATTTATCCATCCATTTTATTTTAAATTCTCGGATTTCTTTAGTACGTAATTTTTTTGTTTTAACATCGAGAATTCTTTCTGGTACATGTGGTTTAGAAGATAATTCTTCAGAAGTAACCAAAGTTTCAGTCGTAACTGTATTGTCGCCAGAACCTAGAAGTTCTTTTAGACGACTCACATGAAAGACTGGATGAATTTCGACACCATCGGGAAGAGCGAGACGATAGGCTGATGACCCAATGCGTTTGAGGACTGTAAAAGGTCCACAAAACCGTGGGGCTAACTTAGCGCACTTACCTGTAGACAATGTCTTAGAATTGTGAGGTACACGTAAAAATACCTTTTGTCCAGGGTTGAATACACGAGGTTGCCTATGATGATCGGCATAAAAACGCGCTCTATCTTGAGCTGTTTTTATAGTATCTCGTGCAATATGCAACATATCTTGCATATCCCGAAGAAAGTTTTGCGTACTTCGCAACTCATCATGATGTATATTAACATCAATCGGGGCTCGTGGCTGAAAACCATACATCAACATAAAAGGACTATATCCCGTCGACGTATGCTTGGAGCTGTTATAAGCAAACTCCAAAATTGGGAGATAACGTTCCCATTTTGTTGGTTTTGCACCAACGTATGCTCAAAGCATATCCTCAATAATTTGATTTACTCGTTCTGTCTGTCCATCGGATTGAGGATGATCCGTGGAGCTCATGCTCAACGTAGTTTCTAACTTCTTAAAGACTTACGTCCAGAAGTCACTAGTAAACTTTGGATCTCGATCACTCACGATATCCATCGGTAACCCATAAAAATGAAACAATTCGTCAACGAATTGGTAAGCCAATTCAGGAGCTGTTACCGTGGTTTTAGTAGCAATAAATCTGGCCATTTTAGTTAGTCGATCAATGACAACCCAGATGGCATCATGACCTTTTTGGGTGCGAGGAAGGCTAACAATAAAATCCATGGATATACTTTCCCACTTATTATTGGGAATGTCCAAGGGATGTAAAAGTCCTGCGGCTTTAAGTCGCTCGGCTTTGTTAACCTGACACTGGTGACATTTAGTCACATAACTATGTATGTCAGGACGCATCTTAGGCCAATAAAATTGAGTGGAGATGAGAACAAGTGTACGATGTATTTCAGGGTGCCCTGCTGAGGGTGCATCATGGCATTCAAAAAGAATCCTCTTTTTGACCTCGGGTAAATCTGGAACACAAACCTTCCCATTACGGTAGAGCAAACCGTTAGCAATGTGGAAGTATTCCTTCGAGGATGTGGTGGTGTTTGTTCCAGACTCAACTCTTGCCCAGTATTTTGCGAAATAACTGTAATTAGGATACTTTCCTCGAAGGTGATCATAAAGATCTGATGATATTGCAGTGAAGCTAAGCATGTTAACTTCACGGATGCGACTTAGTGCATCAGCGACAGTGTTCATGGAACCTTTACGATATCGTATGGAAAAATCAAAGTCCTGGATGAGATCAGCCCATCGTGCCTTACGACCTTTCAGGTCTTGTTGGTCACAAAAATATTTCAAGGACTCGTGGTCCGTAGTTACCACAAAGTGATTTCCATAAAGATAATGGCGCCATGTTTTGAGCGCATGTATAACTGCAAATAATTCCTTTTCTTGAACGGTATACCAACATTGAGCATAATCAAGTTTCTTACTCTCGAATGCTATTGGTTTACCATCTTGATACAAGACAACACCTATAGCATAATCGCTTACATCGGTTTCAACCTCAAAAGGTTTTGAAGGATCAGGTAAAAGAAGTGAAGGAGCCTTGCAAACCAGGTCCTTGAGTTCCTTAAAGGCAAGGTCTAGTGTAGCATTCCACACAATAGGTTTTGTAGACTTACGCGTTTGACCTTTTAAAAGATCAGTAAACGGCGTCGTCAATTGGGAGTAATTACGAAGAGACTTTCGCAAAAACCCCACAAAACCAAGGAATGATCGAACTTCTCGAATATTCCGAAGAGTGGGCCAAAGCTTGATTTTCTCAATGCGAGAAGGATCAATTTCAACTCCTAGTTCGGTTATGAGATGTCCTAGATAAGTAATTGATTTCTTGAAGAACTCACATTTTGAGATCTTCGCATAAAACTGTTTGTCACGCAATGTTTGTAAAACAAAGCAGACATGTCTAGCATGTTCTTGTAATGTATGGCTATAAACTAAAATATCATCCAAGAAAATAACGACAAATTTTCCAAGTTGTTCTCGGAAAATGTCATTCATTTCTTGTTGAAAAGTAGTCGGAGCATTGGTCAAACCAAAAGGCATAACCAAAAACTCGTAATGGCCATAGCGCGTACGAAATGCCGTTTTAGGAACATCGTCCTCACTTATTCGTATTTGATGGTAGCCAGTACGGAGATCAAGTTTCGTAAAATACCGAGCTCCCTGGAGACGGTCAATTAGATCGTCAGCCCGGGGCAATGGATACGAATTCTTGATCGTCACTTTATTCAAGCGTCGGTAATTAATACACATACGCCATGTGCCCTCTTTCTTTTTAACCAAGAGAACTGGTGCACCCCATGGAGATTTACTATAACGTATATAACCCATTCGTAAATAGTCCATGAGTTGCTTAGATACCTCATCTTCTTCGGATCGACTTAAGCGGTACGGAGGTATACTTATTGGTGCAACACCAGGTACAATATCTATACGATGGTCTATATTACGTTGTCGTAGTGTATTCCACACACTACGTGAAAACCATAAAATAATATATCCGAATTTAGATACATATAAATAAATAAATAATATATCAAAAGAATTTATCACGTGCATAGGGCAGGATTCAAACCATGCACCTCCACGTAGATAAACCCCAACTTTACCATTGTAATAACTTATCTTTAATGTTATAAATATAGATTTAATACGTATAAGACCTTTATTTACACATACCTTTATTAAAAGGTAAAAATCATGTATTCTTTAGAGTGTGAATATTTTATTTACACGTGACATTAAAAGTGACTCATGCACATCTAGCGTGCACGAGCCCTATATTTAGGAAATGACAAAACATCACATGCACATTTAGTGTGCATGGGCACTTTAGGTGAAAAAGCATGAAGCCATATTTAGCCTCTTCCATCTTTATATAAGGAGGAGAAAAATATGTATATGGTTGTTGATTAATATACAAGGTTGGATCAATCTAATATATTCGTGGGATTCACGAATTTTGCCATCTAATTGCTCTTATAATCTAAATATTGTTTTAATTACACTAAACTCGTGGGATTCACGAGATTGCTATCTTACTTCTCTTTCCACTATTCATATCTAGCCTTAAGTTGTATTCCTCTTCCTCCTAGTCAAAAACCTCGGCGGTTCCCACCCGACTCACGCAACGATCCGGAGCCGAAGGGCACGACACAGTTGGTGAACCCGACGTGAAAACGGGTGGCAAGGAGATGGAAAATCAACAAGAGGCTAGCAACATGATGATGATGTTCGAGTGCATGCTACAAGAACAACGCGCGATGTCGGAGATAGCGGCCTCAGTGGAGCGGCTCGTGCAACGAAACGGGCAATTCAACGGGAAAGACGTGTCGCGGTATCTTCGGGATTACAAGGCGGAGATGCTACAGTGCGGAATATCGGAAGGACTGCAAGTGACGTCCTTCAACCGGGTGGCGACCGACGGGCTTCAAGCAAGCATCCATGGGCTACGACAGCAAAATCCGACATGGGAGGCGTTTGAAGTAGAGCTAAAGAGGACGTTCGCCATCGAGGATTCCTCCAAGGCGACGCGAAGGGGATTCGAAGATTGGGTGGAGACGCCGGACAAGGGATTGAAGGTCGTTGATGTGTTTTCGGCATTCAAAAGCCGGTTCGGGAGGTTGTCCGCGAGAGATCAAGCTATCCTCGTACCGGACAAGGTGATCATGTTCTTGCGAGCCGTGGACGTCCGGGACTGGAAAGATCTCGGAGTGCTCTTGGAGGACACGACCACGGAGAGCGGCCTCACCGAAACATGGGAAAGCATGCGGGATATCGTCGCGCGATACACGAAGAGGGGGCAATGGCTTGCCGACGAGGAAAAGAGGGTTTCGGAACCGATTCCGAAACCGAGAACCGGATTGGAAGACCATCAACTGAGGGCTCGAGAGACTACAACCGAGAAGGGGATTGATGCATCTACGGTGGAGCAACTATTGAAGGAGATGGAGAATCTGAAGATCGCGATGGTGAAGAAGTCGGATGACCGCCCCACAAGCTCCAAGTATACGGACCGACGGTGCATATGGTGCGATAGCGCCGAACACTATCGGAGGGATTGCGACGAGCATAAGGAGGCGCTACAACGGGATCTCATCTACTACGAGGGAAACCGGATTCATTCGATGGACTCTCAGAAGCCACTCCGACCGAACTTCCGGAAAGGCGGCATGAAGAAGGTGCTCGAGGAGGAATTGGCGGCGAGAAGCAACTATGCGACAACCGCGGGAATATGTGTCGGGGAGTCATCGAGAGCAAAGACGTCTTTTTGGCCGGAAGTTCTAGAAAACACCGAGAAAACCGACTCCAACGAGATCCGAAGCACCGCGGAAGGCGTCCGGGAAGCTACGGGATGGGAGTGCCCTGTCGACAAGAATAGCGTATACGCCCTGTGTCAATTGCATAAGGTGTATGTGGATGAGAAACGACGACGAACGGAGGATGCGGCCGGTCCATCGAAGATACCGGAAAGCTGGAACTCCGGAGGTAAGGGAAAAGAAAAGGCGACTCCGGCATTCAAGCTCGCCTCGGACATAGAACAACAAACCGACTTGAAAAAAGTGTTCGAGGAAAGAATCTTGGATAGCCGGGTAGATTTCTCGCTTCGGGAGCTACTCGGAATAGCAAAGGAGTTCCACGATCTTCTCGTAGATCTCGTGAAGCGAAAAAGACAAAGTACGGAGGAAAATGCTCCAAGGGTGAATGCGAACACCGTTTTAATGAACGACACCGAAGTGGAGGACGAAATTCCGAACTCCCACTATACAAGGCCACATTGGGCACGCGCGACTACGGAAACTCCGGTCCGAATCGGCAACATCAAAGAAACCGTGCTAGCATTGATTGATCACGGATCGGAGATCAACTTGATGTCCAAGGAGTTCTACCGGAAGGGGAAGTGGCCTATTAACACCAACCATGGATGGAAGATTCGGGCGGCCACCAAAGCAACGGAAGATCTATTTGCGGCTTGTCCGGATGTGACGGTGAAGATCGGGGATGTCGAGATTGACCAAAATTTCTTCGTGCAAGATGAGGTTTCACATTCCGTCATCCTCGACCAACCCTTTATCACGGCATCACGGATGGAGACGAAGGTGCTCGATAGCGGTGCGGCTTTTGCGCGAATTCGGAGCCAAAACGGTGGGAAATCCGTCCAATTCCTAACGGTGCCGGCAAATCACGAAAGGAACAAGAGGGAACTCTTGTCCCAAGTGAGAATGGATTTTTAAAGCGGACTGTTGCGGAGTGGGGAAGTGATAGTCCGAGAAGCCCTGATACCCCACACAGGAAGAAAACTCTCGGAGCAAAACATGTACGAATCGGTCCGGATGGGGCATCTACGTACACGACCGTAACCGGTGGATTGAAGAAAGGATACCGACAAGTGGAGGATAAGTTGCGGTCGACATCAATAATAAAAGAAGATGAAGAAATCGTGGGGATAGTCGAGGAAGTGTTCTATGGGAGCACGCTACAACGACTTGAAGAGCTTGCGGAAGATAAAAGCCAAGGGAACCGGGTAGTCCCAGTGGAATCGGTCGAGATGTACGAGATCATTGCGAAAATGGAGCCGGGTACGCTCCGTAAAGAAGAAGCAATGGTAAGTACGAAATACAAGACTGTGGAGAAGAAGGTGAAACCGGCCACGGGACCACTACCCGCCGATAGCGAACAAAAGAGGAAAGAAGTCTCAGGAGATCCGACACTTCGGAAGTCCGTGGATATCGGACATGCCTTCACGGATGAGACCCGGAAGAAACTTCGGATCGGTGGAGGTGGGTTCCTATTACAGAAAGAAGAAGAACGGTTTCGCGAGATGTTGGAGCAACACGGCAAAGCGTTTGCATTTACATCAAGGGAGATAGGGTGCGTCGATCCGAGAATAGTGGAACCGATGGTGATCTTTACGATTGACCATGTACCGTGGAATCTGAAGCCGATTCCGGTGCCACGAGCGCATATTCCGAAAGTCATTGACTTGCTCAAGGAGAAGGTGGCGATGGGGATTCTAGAGCCATCAACTGCTCCGTACTCAAATCGATGGTTTACGGTTCCGAAGAAGAATGGGTCACTCCGATTTATCCAAGACTTGCAACCGGTGAATAAGGTCACGATCCGGAACTCGGGAGTCGGTCCGATAGTGGACGAATTTGCGGAAGCTTTTGCCGTTCGTGCGATATACTCCATCGGAGACCTATACTCGGGGTATGACCAATTCCAACTAGCCGTGGAGAGCCGAGACATCACAACCATGCGAACACCGATAGGATTAGTCCGAATGTGCACACTACCACAAGGAGCGACAAACTCGGTTGCTCATATGATGAACGCGATGAACAAGGTGCTTCGAGACTGCATTCCGGAGATAACGATGCCGTTCCTCGATGACATTCCGATGAAAGGATGCGCGGTCGAAGAAAAAGATGAGACTATGGATGATCGGGGATGCCGAAAGTTCGTGGTCGACCATATTCATGCTTGCGAGAAAGTGTTGCGAAAGCTAGAAGATGTGCACCTAACACTTTCCGGGGAGAAATCGGCATTCGGGCAAGAAGAAATATTGGTGGTCGGACATCTATGTGGGCCCTACGGCCGAAGACCGTCACCAACAAAGATCGATGCGATTCAAGCTATGGAGGAAGTATGCGAGTCAACATCCGAAGTCCGAAGGTTTCTCGGTGCATGTGCATTCTATCACATATGGATTCCGCACTATGCACATATAGCGGACCCGCTCTACCACTTGTTGCGGAAAGGTAAGAAATTCGAATGGAAACCGGAACACACCAAAGCCATGAAGAAATTGAAGAAGACACTTCGGAGGGCGGAAGCACTTAAGAAGCCGAGCTACGACCGACCGATCATAGTAACAGTTGATACAAGTCCAACCGGTATCGGGTGGGTCATCAATCAAGCCGACTCGGATGGTTCGCGGTATCCGATCCGATTCGGAGCAAAGGTTCTCAACGAAAGGCAACGTGGATATGCACAAGTCAAAAGAGAACTGTGGGGAGTCATGTCGGCGATAAAATCGGATCGGGATTATTTGATCGGAGCCGAAGTGGTGATCGAGACGGATTGTCTTCCGATACTCGGGATGATGCGGTGTTGTACGATACCAGATGTAGCTATGCTAAGGTGGGTTGCATATGTCAAGTCGCTTAATCCGGAGGTTCGACACATCTCGGGGAAGGAAAACGCGGTAGCGGATATGTTATCAAGGGCTCGGTTCGGAGACGACATAACCGAATCGGATAATGAAGAAGTTTCCGAAGACGACTTCGCGTCGGAGCACATATGCCGAGTGAACGTAATCCGAGAATTTCGGGAAGAAGAATATGAGGGAGAAAGTTTGATGATCGGAAAGATGTTACAAGAGGCCGAGGACTCGACAAACGATAAAGGAAGAAGAGCCGAGATCCGAAGGAAGAAGAGGCAAGTCCAAAAGTTCTTCTTGGAAAACGGATTAATATGGAGGGCGCCGAAAAGACCGGATGGTATACCACTTCGAGTAGTCGGGACAAAAGAGCAACGAAACCGGATAATGTCCGAGTTTCACGAATCCGATTGGGCTGGACACCGAGGAACATGGGCAACATTTGTGAAGATCAAGACAAAATATTGGTGGAAGAAAATGTACAAAGATATCGCGGAGTTTACGGAAAGCTGCGAGAAATGTCAAGTCTACTCCGGGGTTCGACATCGAGATGAGTTACATCCGACATTCTCACCGACAATCAACTTCAAGTGGATGGTCGACATAGTGGCCATGCCGACCGGGATCGGACAAAAGAAATACTTGGTATTAGCTCGGGAAGATCTCACGAATCAAGTAGAAGGTCGAGCGCTTCAGAGGAAAACGTGTTCCGCGGTATGCCAATTTCTTTTGGAGGAAGTATTTTGCAGGTACGGGTGCGTAGGACAAGTGATTGCAGACCGGGGAGAACTCGACTCGGACAAAGCTAGGGGATTCTTCGCCAAACACGGAGTTCGGTTATCGCTGACAACGGCATACAATCCGGAGGCCAACGGGAAAATCGAACGAGGACATAGTCCGATCGTAAAAGCACTTGCGAAGGCATGCGATGGAAAGGTGAAGGACTGGCCGTAGATGCTTCCGTATGGACTATGGGCGGATCGGACGACGCATAGCTCCATAACCGGTTACATGCCGGCAGAACTCATGACCGGACAAGCACCGGTAATGCCGACGGAAACCGCGATCGCAACATGGACAGTGCTACCGTGGAAGGAAGAGATGAGCCGGGAAGAACTACTAGCGGTCCGGATACGACAACTAGAGGGAAGACCGGCAGACATAGCGGAAGCAATACGCCGACAACAAGAAGCACGATTAAGGAACAAAAGCCGGTTCGACACAAAGCACCGACTACGACCGAGGAGGATTGAAGAAGGAGACTGGGTGATCGTCTATGACAGTAGTTTGGACCATCAACATACAACGATGCGGAAATTCGCGAAAAGGTGGTTCGGGCCATACGAGGTTCGGAAAGTCTTCGACAACGGAACGTACCGACTGTCCGAGTTGGATGGAACAATACTACGAGTGCCTATAGCCGGGAAGCGGGTGAAGATTTTCAAAGAAGCGGACCGACGACAAACCCTATGTGATCCAAGCCAAGGCCGACTACGAGGAGCAATCAGACGAAGACCACGGGGATGTGGGAAGCGAAGAACGTGAATTACAACTCATAGTCGACATAAGGGGAGAATCGGAGGAAGCTTTGGGTGAAGACGGATATGGGGAATCGAGAACTTTGGCACATACCGGAGGATGTGCGGGTTCGGAGGGGGCGAGTGTCGTAGTGTATTCCACACACTACGTGAAAACCATAAAATAATATATCCGAATTTAGATACATATAAATAAATAAATAATATATCAAAAGAATTTATCACATGCATAGGGCAAGATTCGAACCAAGCACCTCCACGTAGATAAACCCCAACTTTACCATTGTAATAACTTATCTTTAGTGTTATAAATATAGATTTAATACGTATAAGACCTTTATTTACACATACCTTTATTAAAAGGTAAAAATCATGTATTCTTTAGAGTGTGAATATTTTATTTACACGTGACATTAAAAGTGACTCATGCACATCTAGCGTGCACGAGCCCTATATTTAGGAAATGACAAAACATCACATGCACATTTAGTGTGCATGGGCACTTTAGGTGAAAAAGCATGAAGCCATGCTTAGCCTCTTCCATCTTTATATAAGGAGGAGAAAAATATGTATATGGTTGTTGATTAATATACAAGGTTGGATCAATCTAATATATTCGTGGGATTCACGAATTTTGCCATCTAATTGCTCTTATAATCAAAATATTGTTTTAATTACACTAAACTCGTGGGATTCACGAGATTGCTATCTTACTTCTCTTTCCACTATTCATATCTAGCCTTAAGTTGTATTCCTCTTCCCCCTAGTCAAAAACCTCGGCGGTTCCCACCCGACTCACGCAACGATCCGGAGCCGAAGGGCACGACAACGTTTAGGAGGTAACCCATCAGGTAGTTCACTTGGAAAAACATCATGAAAATCATTTAAGATTTCATCAAGTTGTTGTTGTTCAAAATATGTTAATTGAATCGGGACATTATCGATATTGTAAACGTGAATGTCCGGATCAAGTACACAATAAAATAACGTAGAACAAGACAACTCGGATATTGATGGACACGAGGAAACAATCGAGAGGGATTGTTTTTTTACACATTGAATAAAATGCGTACAATCGTTCAGTACAAAAGAAATGGAATGACGAACCCAATCAATAAATAAAGAAGAGTTTTTATTATAAAACCAGGGATAACCCAGTATTACATCGGTGGTACAAAGATTCATTACATGGAAGTCTACTTCCTCTATATAAGTATCAATAGAAATTCCTAATGAATGAATCGCCCCGTTGATGTATTGTACTCTTCCATCAGCCAAGTGCACCGTGTAGGTGTGATCACTTACGGTGGGTTGAATTCCCCATATCTGAACCAAACGATCATTCACAAAATTGTGTGAGCTTCCCGAATCAAATAAAAATTGTACAGGAGATTCATTGATATACCTGTTTGCACGTAGTAAATCATTGGGACCCAATATATAGTGAGGGAAAGAACATTGACAATTACTTAAATGATGTGTATAGACCTGAAGGACATTAGGAATCTGACCTTTATGGTCTGCAACTTTAGCTTTGTTGTCATGCTCTTTCCGTTAGAGCTTTCGACATTGATCTTTTGTATGACCCTTCTTTTTGCAGAATACACAAAAAGGATGTTGTCGCTTACAATCGCGATCCAGGAATTCGTTGGGTGTCTTGCGTTTCCCAACAAATTGCAACCGCTTAGTCCCGGGCGCTTCGTTGGGTTTGTTATGGTCCTTCTTCGAAGTGCGTTGATAGCGAAGAACTATTTCAACGGCCTCTTCGAAGGATTTTGGATCCTTATCGTGCACTATCCAGTGATAGTCCGAATTGGGGATGCCATTGACAAAACAAGCTATCAACCAATTGTCCCCTTCTAGACCCGATTTTTGGATTTGGGTTCTAGCATGGTGAACATAGTCTTCTAGCGAGGAAAATTTCCTGCTAGAGAGGTTCATTAAAGCTTGTGCTGCCTCGGTTCGAGAGGGAGGTTGCAGAAATTGGCCCTTAAAAACCGTGACAAAATCTGTCCAGGTATCGGGCAATTTCCCCATAGTACGGAGGCCACGCCACTAGGCGGCGGCCTTACCCCCGAGTTCTCGGCCGACATATGCAATCTTCGTACTATCTGGCATGGGATAGAGCTCAAAATGAGACTCCCATCGTCCCAGCCATGTGCAAATTGCTTCTTCGGTTCTTTCCTTTTTGTCTCCGGTAAATGGCTTAACGACAAATGATGGTTCACCTTGTCGCTCATCAGGTCTATTAGTCTCACGTTGTAGACTAATGACACGTGCCTCAAGAGCACTCTGAGATTGCCGAAGTTCGGTCATCTGTTGAGCGGTGAAACTAAGGAATTGGGTTATTTGTGCCAAATACATCTCAGTGGACATTTGTCCAGGAGGATTCCCTTGAGTTCCTTCCGCTTGAGCGGATGACATCGGGTCGTTAATTTGAGCCATTAAAGATTATTTCTGGAAAAGAAATAGGACAAGGTCAGAGATATAGTCATAACATCATGTCGTGATGTAAACATATCATGGGCGAGCATTAATCGATATCATTATCTCACGTCAATACCCCTCTAGACGTATGAGATGAGGTTCAAGATCAGGTTACTATGGTAACACAAAGGTGTTTTAAAAACCATGGGGGTAACAAATAAATGTCTTTCCCTGATCTCTATATCGATTTTTTTATGGTGGCTCCCCGAGGCTCAGCCATGTATGTTCGCGTCATGAATTGTTTATACACGAAAAAAATGTTAATAATAAACTATGTTTCGGTGCCCACATATGTGGTTTCGGCTCTTTAAGTCCTATTACGAGGACCCCGAGGTGCACTTAGACCTTAATTCTAAACATGTGTTATAGTCATATGTATCAAGGATGTTGTATGGTCTTGGTCATATTTGAACTCGAGACCTCGAGAACAAATACATTAAACACTTAAGCCAACCAAGTAAGGTGCTCTTCTCGAATGCTTAATGTTTGATGCGTATAAGAGATATGCGAGATCATATATGTTTTTTTTGAAAGAACATATATGTCAAGGGTCCTTATTTCGCCCTCATTTACCAAAACTATGTTGGTATGTTACCTATCCTCAAGTCTCGTAATTACGATGGCATACGCCAAAGTGCAACCTAATGGTGAAGCCAAATGAGCCCTTGTTTCGTAGTAGGCTCACGTGGGCCATCACATGGTCACGTCATTACGAATGCCTCTTGTAAGAACGAGCTCATGGTGGCATCGTATCCATGTAACGAGGGAGGGATGTTGGATACGTGCGTCATTGGAACGACCTCACTTGAAGTGGGTCAAACCCTACGTACTCAACATCATTATGCCTATTGGCGTTTCTTTACGTAACGAAATCGAGGTCATCAACGGGGTTATCAACAATAAAAAATTGTTGAAAAAGGGATGGTGACAACGCCATTCTCACAAAAATGTGAGGACGGCCACCAACATCCTTTTCCCGACCATGACAACTTTCGACATAATCACGTAATAACGAATATACACATATGTTTACTTTTCACATATATACGATCAAATACGTATATATGTGACCACATATGCCTATATTAAACATATCGTTATATTAAATAGCCATAAATGATGTGATCGAGATACGTAATCGAGGTATATACCTCTACGCACACGAAACATCCACAAATAAGAGATCATCGTAATACGCAATTGAGGTATTGACCTCTTACGCATACGAGACCAACCGCATATCGTTTACAACAAATCAAGGTATTAAACTCATACGCAAATGTAACATATGTTCGTGAAAGTAATACGTAATTGAGGTATTAACCTCGTACGCATACGACACTCATCACATATTATTAATATGTCAAACGAGGTATTGACCTCGTGCACATATGTAAACGTTTTAGATAATCAATTAAAGACCACTACAACATCATTGACTTAACGAAAAAAAATTACATATAAACTAAACACATGATTAGATGGGAGAAGAGAGAATAGAAAGAAAAATTATGGAAAGAGTTACCGAAGTTCTTTGTTGATCGTTGTCTGGATCAAGGCCAACCGCACAACGACCGATCAACATCAATCAAAAGACAAATGAAAAACAAAGAAACATTAGTACAAAAATCTGATACCAAATATTATAGATCTAAGTACTAACATAAGCTTAAGATAAGGATAAAGAAATGAAAGATAGAAAGGAGAAAGAGAAAGAAGGGTGCCGATCCACCCGACCACCCCCGAGCGAAGGGATCGAGACAGACTCGAGCCTCGATCGGCGTCCCATACCACCACCGTGGCGTCGAGTCGTACTTGGTGCTGGCGTGCTCGCTACAAGAGTTGACCCACCACAAGAGCAGAGTCTCGATGTAGTCAAAAGATCCTCAAATGAGGGTAGCTAGGCCTCTTATTTATAGCGATACCCAAGGCCCCCAGGCAAGTTCACACTTGACCTAATGGGTTGTCTCAATCCCGAGGATTAAAAGTAATCCTCCCCTTCTTTACACTCTCGTTTAACCCTCACACTTATCCACGTGTATAGAATACTACAGTAAATTCTTACCACGGGATATTATATGGTCATGCCCGTAATAGCTTGGCTCCATCAACATAAACGTTGACGAAGACGAGATGGTTCAAGTATGCTTGGGCGGCCTCGCACAACGATTCCATTCATTAAGGATGGAAATCTTAGCGAGAGAAAACCTTCCTTCGTTCTTCAACATCCAATCAATGTGCTTGGTCGATGAGAACCACGTTTGAACCAAGACCAAGATGTCGGAAGGACAAATGTTCTTCTCAAATTCGGATGGTGGCCGAGAACAAATTTGAGGCGGTAGAAGAGGTTGATTCGACCCATCACACGAAGGGAATTCAAACCTTCGACAACAAGACGGAAGCCATCGAGGAACCTTCGGAAGAAGGGGGAGCTTCCATGACGAACAATCTCGGCAAATGAAGTCCGCTACATGCACCTAGGAAATCGATGCGTATCTCTGTCCAAAGGGACAAAGAATAAAGATGATGTACTCAGGATGTGACGACTCTCCTCGGTGGCTTATAAAAGAAAAGGGGAGATGGCTGAAACAGGTATCGCGTTTTGACGGGAACGAGGTGTTGTCAGACTGGGAACCGAGCTCTTTCCTCCTATTTCGTTTTTCTGCAGGTTCTAAGTTGGTTGCCTCTGCTTTGAGGAAAGCCTTGTGCCTTCTGGCAAGGCTCTACTGTGTGTGTGCGTGGGTGTGTGATTGTCTGGGTTGGGTCTTTCGCCGGCTAGCCAGCTGTAATCTTGCGAACACTATAACCTTTATTGTTGTTGGAATCGAATCTCCTATTTCTCTCTCTGTGTGTGTTTTTGTGAGTCTCTCTTTTATGTGAGTGTGCATCCTGTTTAGATACGCATTGGTGGTTCATTCAGCCGACAAGCGCTGTCAATTGCGAACGGGCCTAACAGTCCCCTACGCTTGCGCCCTTCTCCCGTTCCGCCTTCTTCTCTCTCTTGCTCCTCGGTTCAGGGCCCTCGCAGTCCTGCCTTATTTCCTATGCGAAAGCGGAACAACATGACATTATTTGGTGAAACAAGGCGGCAGAGGAGTTGAGGATGAGGGGATCAAAGTTCGCCGAAGCCATGGCGGCAACAGTCGATCGGATAGTAAGTGCTCGCGAGGGCACGAGTGCCCTCGACAGGGCAATTGATGCAATTGTCGGCAAAATAGGTCGGTTTGGTGGCAAGGACGCCACGAGCTATTTGGAGGCCTATCGGGCCGAGATGGTGATGAGGGACATTCCGGAGGATAGGCATCTGGCCAGGTTCCCTCAAGTGGTGACACCGGCATCCACGCAGAGGCGCTCGAGGTACAGGCCGGATGCCGGGCCTGGGGAGAATTTGAAGCATGGCTCCTCAAAAGGTATGAGCTTGATGATGCGCTTCGGTTATTGAAGTGGGACTTCATGGAGTGGGTGGTATTAGAGACATGAACTAATGTAAGCATTAGATAAGGATAGAATATAGATAGATAGATAGAAAGGTGAGAGAGAAAGAAGGGTGCCGATCCACCTGACCACCCATGAGCGAAGGGATCGATACAGACTCGAGCCTTGATCGGCGTCCCATACCACCACCGTGGGGTCGAGTCGTACCTGGTGCTGGCACGCTCGTTACAAGAGTTGACCCACCACAAGACAGAGTCTTGACGTAGTCAACAAGATGATCAAATGAGGGTAGCTAGGCCTCTTATTTATAGCGATACCCAAGGCCCCTAGGCAAGTTCACACTTGGCCTAATGGGTGGTTGTCTCAATCCCGAGGATTAAAAGTAATCCTCCCCTTCTTTACACTCTCATTTAACCCTCACACTTATCCACGTGTATAGAATACTACGGTAAATTCTCACCATGGGATATTCTATGGTCATGCCCGTAACAGGTGGAGACCCCCGGAAAGGGGAGGAACGTGTCGGCGCTCCTCCGAGAGTTCGAAGAACGCTTCGCACGGCTCTCGACATTGGACAGGATCGTGCTAGACACGAGCCGGGTCCTGTTGTTTGTCAAAGCGGTGAACGTGCGGGATCGGGATCAAGTGGATCTCTTGCTGGAGACAAATGATGGGCTGATGACCGACTCGTCCACGGTCAAAAGAGTCTGCATCCGTTTCGACAAGCGGCATGAGTGGGGCGACGAGGGATCGTCGGTGGCGAGACCCGTCCAGACAAGGAAGTTTGATGAGCCTTCGCCGGCACGAAAAGAGGGAACCCGGGATTGGCTTGAGATGGGCTCAGCATCGACCAGCGCGGTCAAAGGCCCATCCGGAGGAACTAACACAAATGGTGTGCGCCTTGCAGATCGCGCAGGCCCGGAGAGACAGTGGAGGGTAGCCACACGACCGGAGGCCACCGGTTGGACAACGGTGTATGTGGTGCGATGTGGTCGAACACAACCATGGAGATTGCGTGGATTTTGCTGAGGCCCTCAACGGTAATGTGGTGTACCTCTGGAATGGACGGGTGCACGTTGGTGATACCCGGAGAGCTGTGCAGACAAATTTCGGACGCGGTGGGATGAACCGGTTAATGGAAGAAGAGGAGGCACGTCATGCAGAGGTCGTCCATTATTCGGCATCGGCCAAAATCTGGGTAAGATGTAATGAAGACCGGAAAGAATCTAGCTTCTGGCCCTTTGTGCTAGAAGGCCTCTCCGGCGCACGACTGAAGAGGGAAGAAGCGGATCGTGCGAAGCAGCGGGACCGGGAGGTCTCCGGGTGGGACGATTCGGTAGAGGAGAAGACCGGCTTCATGGAAGCCACGTGCCAGAACTACGAAGTTCTGGTCGATGATAAGAGGGTGGGGAAGGTCGGTGGGACCACGACCCCGAATTGGTATGAGACCCAGCTCGGGCCGAAGAGGAATGAAGCCGACAATCCCGGCATGGCAGACAAAGCAAGGCCGACCGGTTACCGGCTGGGCACCGAAATCAAAAGGACGACGGACCTGCGAAAGGTCCTCAAGGAGTGGATTCTTGACAACAAGGTGGAGTTGTCGCAGAGGGAGGTGCTTGGGATCGCCAAGAAGGAGTTCCACGATTCCATCGTGGACTTGGTGAAGCGTAAACGGCTTTCGATGGAGCCAGAGCCGGAGAAGCCGGTGGAGGTGCGAACGACGCACCTGGAGGACGCGGCCCTAGAAGACGAGTTGGCGGAGAGCCACTATTTGAAGTTGCACTGGGCAAGGGCTACTATGGAAACCCCCATTTGGTTCGGGGATGTCTAGGAGCTGGTAGTGGTGTTGATCGACCACGGGTCGGAGATCAACCTGATGTCTATGGACTTCTTTAAGAAAGGGAAGTGGCCAATCAACACCAAGCACGGGTGGAAGATACGCGTGACAATGCGCGCCACGAAGGAGCTGCACGGGGCTTGCCCGAATGTACGTGTGAAAATCGGCGATGTCGAGATTGATCAGCACTTCTTCGTGTAGGAGACATCCTCACACCCGGTGATACTTGGCAAACCGTACATTACGGCGGCACGCATGGAGACAAAGGTGCTGGATAACGGTTCGGTGTACGCACGCATGAAGAGCCAAGATGGGCGACACTCCGTCCAATTTCTGACAGTGCGATTGAACCATGAGCATAACCGTGAGATCCTCGGCGGCGACAACCAAGGGGATTTTTAGAGAGGGCTATCAAGGTGTGGGGCCGTGATAGTCTGGACACTCCGGTAGAACCCCACAAGTGTACTATAGGTAGGAAGTTTTGGGTCTCCGATAACGGAGGTTGTACGATAGCCGACGTCGGTGGCCGGGAGAAGAAGAAGGTTGAGGAACGTTTCAGAGAGTGCAGAGTCCTCCGGCCCGACGAAGAAATTAGCAACACCGTGGAGGCGGTCTCTTTCGACAACACCTTGAGGGAAATGGGAAAGGTGATCGATGAAGGCCTCAGTGAAGACCGAGTGATTCCTGTCAACTCGGTGGAAATGTTCGAAGTCATTGCCGACTTCGGGGAAAGGGTCAAGTCGGATCGGATGGCCTGCGTAGATACGAAATACAAGACTTTGGACCGGAAGGTGAGGCCAGTCACGGCTCCCTTGCTGGAGGGCAATGGGAGCGGAGAAAGGGGGGTCGCGTCAGACCCAAGTTTATGGAATCCGACCGACATAGGACACCGGTTCACCGACATAATGCTACGGGGGCTCAAGGTCGGTGGGGGTGGCTTCCTACTACCGGCGGAGGAGGAGAGGTTTCGGAGAATTCGGAAGGCACGGGAAGGCCTTCACATTCGCGTCGGGGGAGATTGGGTGCGTAGACCCGACAATCGTGGAACCAATGGTGATCTTCACAGTACCGCATGTGCCATGGAATCTAACGCGATTCCGGTACCCAGAGCTCACATCCCGAGGTTGATGGAGCTGTTGAAGTAGAAGGTGGAGATGGGCATCCTCGAGCCGTCGAGTGCTCCATATTTGAATCGGTGGTTTACTGTGCTGAAGAAGAACGACATGTTGCGCTTTTTTCAGGACCTGCAGCCGGTCAACAAGGTGACCATTTGGAACGCAGGTGTCGGACCGACCATTGACGAGTTCGCGGAGGCCTTCGCTAGAAGGTCGATCTATTCGGTTGGTGATCTGTACTCGGGGTACGATCAATTCCAACTAGCTGTGGAGAGCAGGGATATCACGACGATGCAGACTCCTCTCGGTCTAGTGCAGATGTGCACCCTACGGCAATGAGGGACCAACTCGGTGGCACACATGGTGAATGCGTTGAACATGGTGCTGAGGGACTACATCCCGGACATCACCATGCCATTCTTGGAAGACATCTTGATAAAGGGGTGTTCAGTGGGAGAGAAGGACGAAATGGTTGGGCTGGACGAATGTCGAAGGTTCATAGTGGACCACATTGGCGACTGCGAGAAGGTGCTTCAAAGACTTGAGGACGCGCGACTCACCTTCTCCAAAGAGAAATCAGCTTTCGAGCAGTCAGAGATCCTAGTGGTCGGGCACTTGTGTGGGCCTTACGGTTGGAAACCGTCTCCGGCAAAGGTAGAAGCCATCTCCGCAATGAAGGAAGAATGCAAGTCGGTTACGGAGGTGCTAGGCGCGTGCGCGTTCTATCATATCTGGATTCCGATTATGCACACGTCACGAAACCGCTTTACGGGTTGCTAAAAAGGGGATGTAAATTCGAGTGGTGCAACGAGCAGGCAGAGTTGGTTTGAAGACTGACGGAGGCGCTGACCGCGGCACCAACACTCCAGAAAGTGGTTTACGGCAAGGACGTCCTAATTTACATTACGGTAGACACTAGCTTGACCGGGATAGGATGGGTGGTCAACTAGGAGGACAAAACCGGCACGAGGTTCCCCATCCGGTTCAGAGCAAAGGTGCTGAGTGAGCGACAACGAGGATACGCCCAAGTTAAGCGCGAACTCTGGGGTATCGTTTCGGCAGTCAAGGCCGATAAAGACTTCTTGATCGAGACAAACAGACTACCGATCCTCGGTATGGTTTCTGGGTGCACGACACCAGACCTGTCAATGCTCAGATGGATCACGTACATTAAGTCTCTGAACCCGGAGATACAACACATCTCCAGTAAAGACAATGCCATGGCCGACATGCTTTCTAGGTCACAGTTCGATGATGAGGACGACATGGTTTTGGAGGATGAAGAAGTCGTCGTAGACTTCTTCGAGTCGGCTTATGTGACGACAAGGGCAGGGAGCACTCCGGCGCTTAACGAGTTCAACGAGGGGGAGTACGACGGGGAGTGGCTCCAGATTTGCAAGTTCCTAAAAACAATGGCGCCGGATGCGGCATGGACAAGAGAAGAGGCTAACCAGATGTGGAGGAAGGCGTACCGTTTCTTCCTACGAGACTGGAGCATATGGAGGCACCCAAAGAAGCGAGACGGCGTCCCACTCCGCGTAGTGGCAGGAAAGGCAGAGCGAGAGGGGTTGCTAACGGTGTACCACGAGAGTCCCTGGACCGGACATCACGGGACATGGGGCACGTTTGAGAAGCTGAAGGAGAAGTATTGGTGGCCGGGGCTGTATCGGGACATGCACCGATTCGTAACAACATGCGAGAATTGTCAGATGCACTCCGCGATCCGACATCGAGACAAGTTGCACCCAACCTACCTATCGACCATTCATTTCAAGTGGATGGTAGACTTAGTGACGATGCCGATGGGGGTAGGGCAGATGCGGTACCTGGTGCTTGCACGGGAGGACTTGACGAATCAGGTGGAGAGCCGCACCCTATAGAACAAGACGACCGCGGCCGTGCGCCGGTTCCTGATCGAAGAGGTGGTATGCCGGTACGGGTGCGTAGGAAAGATAGTACCTGACCGGGGGGGGGGGGCTGGATGCGCAGGAAGCTGAAGAGTTATTCGACCCGGAGGCTAACCGGAAGGTAGAGCGCGGGCACGGGCCGATCGTGAAGGCATTAGTACGCGCATGTGAAGGTCAAGTCGAGAGTTGGTTGCGGCTCCTACCTTACGCACTATGGGCGGACCGAACTACGCACAGTTCGGTGACCGGGTTCATGCCGGGGGAGCTATTGATTCCTTCCTGGGCCGCAGTGGACTGGAAGGACGAGATGATTTGGGAGGAGCTGTTGGCAACGCGGATTCGGCAACTCGAGCGAAGACCGGAGGATGTGGAACAGGTTAAGGCGAAGCTGCACGCGGTGAGGGTGAGGAAAAAGGGCTAGTTCGACCGAACGCACCGGCTACGACCGAAGAAGATTGAGGAAGGTGACTGGGTGTTGGTTTACGATAGAAGCCTCGACAATCAGCACAAGGCAATGCAGAAGTTTGCGAGGAGGTGGTTTGGGCCCTACACCGTAACGAGCGCAAATGACAACGGTAGTTACCACCTTGCGGAGCTTGACGGGACGCGGATAGCGGTGCCAATAGCTAGGAAGAGGATCAAAGCCTTCAAGAAGCGGCCTGAAGACGAGCTGGACCCGGGAAGTGAGGACGACGATGACAACCGGTTTGGAGCGGATGAAGTTTCAGAGAGCGACGGGTGAACGCGACGGGTTTTCTCCAACATTTGTCCCTCTGTAGCGCATGCCTCTGGATGCGCGGTTTGGTGGGGGTGGATGTTGTGAAAAAAACCGGCCTTAGGCGGGATCGATGAGAAAGGTGTATGAACTGGCCCTTACGCGCGGGCACAAGTATTGATAAGGTGTACATAATTAGGAATAGGTCGGCTGATGTACATATACTAGGTAGTACAGATTTATTAGTTAGGAAATCGATGCGTATCTCTGTCCAAAGGGACAGAGAATAAAGATGATGTACTCAAGATGTGATGGCTCTCCTCGACGGCTTATAAAAGAAAAGGGGAGATGGCTGAAACAGGTATCGCGTTTTGGTGGGAACGAGGTGTTGTCAGAATGGGAACCGAGCTCTCTCCTCCTCTTTCGTTTTTTTGCAGGTTCTGAGTTGGTTGCCTCTGCGTTGAGGAAAGCCCTGTGCCTTCTGGCAAGGCTCTACTGTGTGTGTGCGTGGGTGTGTGATTGTCTGGGTTGGGTCTGTCGCCGGCTAGCCGGTTGTAATCTTGCGAACACTATAACCTTTACTATTGTTGGAATCGAATCTCCTATTTCTCTCTCTCTCTGTGTTTTTGTGAGTCTCTCTTTTACGCGAGTGTGCATCCTATTTAGATACACATTGGCGGTTCATTCAGCAGGCAAGCGTTGTCAGTTGCGAACGGGCCTAACAGTCCCCTACGCTTGCACCCTTCTCTCGCTCCGCCTTCTTCTCTCTCTCTTGCTCCTTGATTCAAGGCCCCCGCGGTCTTGCCTTATTTCCTACGTGAAAGCGGAACAACACGACATTATTTGGTGAACCCGACATGAGACAAGGCGGCAGAGGAGTCAAAGATGAGGGGATCAGAGCTCGCCGAAGCCATGGTGGCAGCAGTTGATCGGATAGTAAGTGCTCGCGAGGGCACGGGCGCCCTCAACAGGGCCATTGAAGCAATTGTCAGCAAAATAGGCCGGTTTGGTAGGAAGGACACCACGAGCTATTTGGAGGCCTACCGGGCCGAGATGGTGTTGAGGGACATTCCGGAGGATAGGCGATTGGCCGAGTTCCCTCGGGTGGCGACACCAAGCATCCACGCAGAGGTGCTCGAGGTACAGGCCGGATGCTGGGTTTGGGGAGAATTCGAAGCACAGCTCCTCGAAAGGTATGGGCTTGATGACGCGCTTCGGTTATCGAAGCAGGACTTCATGGAGTGGGTGGTATTAGAGACATGAACTAATGTAAGCATTAGATAAGGATAGAATATAGATAGATAGATAGAAAGGAGAGAGAGAAAGAAGGGTGCCGATCCACCCGACCACCCCTAAGCGAAGGGATCGAGACGGACTCCGATGCCTCACATCATATGACGTCACACCAACAGTGGTTTTGTGACTTAAGAGCGTCATATCGACCTGGCTTCATAGAGATGGGAGACGACACCACACATCCCATTAGGCACATCGGCAAGGATCCATTTGGCAACGACGGCCAAAAAAATTGCATCAAGAATGTCTTGCACGTGCCCACAATAACAAAGAATTTGGTCTCAGTCAGCCAAATCATGGAGCAAGGAATGCAAATTCATTTCAACAACGAAGGATGCTTCATCGAGAAATATGGCCGCCTCATAGTCAAGGGACGGAGAGACGACCGAATGTTCATTCTCGATTCAAACAAGGTGAAATCGGCCATGTATGCCAAAGGTCTCAAAGCTGACGCCGACATCGAGTTGTGGCACAAGAGAATCAGCCACATAAACCTCCAACGGCTTCGAGCGATACAATTCAAGGGAGTCATCATCGGACTTCTGGTGTTTGAGTCGAAATGAGTCGACCGAGTGTGTGAAGCATGTCAACTTGGCAAACAACATTGACTCCCATTCCCAAAGGAGAGCTACGCAAGCAAAGGCCCGATGTCATACATTTGGATGTATGGGGACTAGCTTAGATGCCGACGATCGATTGTTGTCGATACTACGTCACCTTCATCGATGACTACTCCCGCTACTCGTTGTCGTGCCTTTTGGCGCCAGATCGTTGCGTGAGTTGGGTGGGAACCGCCGGGGTTTTGGACTAGGAGGAGGAAGAATTTGAGACGAGTTTAGTTATGAATATGAATCGATTATAAGAAAGAGAGATTGAAACTTGTGAATCCCACAAGTATATTGTTTTAGATTAATCAAGATTAAGATAAGAATATGAATTTAGATTGAAAGATAAGGATATAGAAACCTCGTGAATCCCACGAGTATAGTTTATTTATTTTATTAATATTTAAAACTCTAATAATAGATTGGAAGAGAAAGATATAGAAAACTTGTGAATCCTACAAGCATAGTTTATTTTATTAATCATTATTTTTGAACCCTAATGATTTTTCATCCATAATTTCCTCTCCCTTATTACATTGTGCTCCCCATCCTTATATAGTGATGAGAGAGTCTTAGCAATCCATGTTTTTTCTCTAACTATGGACTCCATGCTTTCTCTATCTATAGACTATATGCTTTCTCTAACATGCTTTTTTTTTCTAAAAGTGATCATGCTTTTTCTAAACTTGTGCATTTTTATCAACTATAGTGCTCATGCACATTAGATGTGCACGCGCAACTTTTTTCTATCACGCGTTTTTCTTCTAACTAAAGATTTTTCCTAGAAAATATGCGTGAAATAACCTTTCTATGTGGGATATCTACTTTTTTAATGCTTATGATATGTTAGTGTAATGGTAAGGCGTCAAATTATTGACATGGAGGTACAAGGTTTGAATCTTGCCCTATGCATGTAACATGTATTCTCATATTTTCTTCATTTTCTTCATATTTGTTAAATCGGGTACTTTATACGTTTTTCATGCAGTGTATGAAATACACTATGACAATGTGGATCTTTCCGATGAAGAAGAAGAGCGAAGTGCTCTCCCACTTCCAAAATCTCAAGGGCCAAGTCAAAAAAGAAACCGGTCGGCACATTTGATTCTGATGATCGGATAAAGGCAATGAGTACTTCTCCAACGAATTCATCTCCTACCTCCAAGGTGAAGGCATTCAGAGAAATTCTCATGCCGGCACACACCCCAACAAAATGGAGTAGCTGAAAGGAAGAATCGGCACATACTCGAGGTAGCATGCGCCATGATGCATGAGAAGCACATGCCAAACTTCTATTGGGCCAAAGGGGCATCTATGCCCATCTATCTCATGAATCGATGCACCATGAATGGAGTGCATGAGCTAACTCCATACGAGCTCCTCGTCGGAAGGAAGTTGATCATGTCGCACCTCAAGGTGTTCAGAACCATTGCGAATGTACGTATCTCGAATGAAAACCGATAGAAGTTTGACGAGAAGTTAGAGAAATGTATCCTCGTAGGATACTCTTCCGAGAAAAAGGCATACAAGTGCTTTAACCCCTCGACCCGAGCGGTTCGGGTGAGTCAAGATGTAGTCTTCGACGAATCGACATCTTGGTATAAGCCCAATTTGGGTTTAGGGTTCCCGGTAGAGGAAGAGTTGAACATCAACTCGGAGGACGATATTCGGCCAAGTCCTTAACTAAAGGACCGTCCAAGCTCTACTGAGCTAAGTGGACCACACGAGCCATTGTTGAGCAAACAAGCTCAATTGGATCCAGATCAGCTAAGCTAGAGCCGGATCGGTGTCCGGATAGCATCTAGAACTTAGAGCCGGATTGGGGATCGGAGAGCCGGACTCATGTGTGAACCAGTCTGCCGTTAGAGGCCTAGGCTTCTAGATTACTAGGTAGTTAATGTTCTTGTAGTTAATGTTAGGGACTCAGTACGAGCATTGAAGTACCTGCCAGTGCTTTGGTCAGTTCTTCAAGGACTTGTGTAAATAGTGTTGTTGAGCACATTGTATGTATAGAGAGAGTTTTTAATGTTTTGGAATATACACGTTTTCTGTGTTCTACTCTAACTCTGTCTCTCCCGTGTAAGGTTTCCATTAAACCTATGTCTGTATTCTTTTGCTATTTGGACGAGGCAGTTTCTCTTAGCTTCCGCAATCGTATTCTTTTACAGCTTTCAAGCCTTCCAAGCACGTCTCAACTAGGGGTTAGATCGGACAAAGGCAAAGGTAAGACGCTCGACTATGAAGTCGACCACCCCGACGACAATGATTCTGATGTGTCGGCTCCCTCACTAGACAGTGACTTTGGTGTACCCATCATGCGAACACCTAGAGTAAAGAAGGCGCTCACATTGATGAGTGAAAGACTTCGATGCTCATCTAGAGAAAACAACCTCGTCACTCGGCTCAGCTACACCAAGTATATGGCCCATCATTATGCCTTCGCAATGAAGGTAGTGGCCGAACAAGAGCCTGAGAGCTCTATAGAAGTGGCTCGTGACCCACAATGGGTGAAAGTTGTTGGCTTTCCACCATTCCACACTACAAGCCTTCTTCATCGGCTTGAGGGGGAGGAACCGAGACTGCCTCGGAGAGGCCGAACAAAGCCGAAGGCCGGACGGAAGCCAAAGTGGACGTCAGTCGCCTCACACTTGAGCTTGAAGGGGCGTATTGAGATATCAAGCTCAACTAGATGTCGTTAGTTAGTCAACATACGTAACTTAGTAGTTACCTAGATAGAATCTAGTTAGTGTGTTGACCTTAAAGCCTTAAATAGGATTTTGTACTTGAGTGGGATACATTGTAGATCCTCCACTCCCATGTTCATTTAATATAGGACTTACATCTTTGTACCTATATTCTACTCACACATGTGCACCTTTGCACATAAGATGTATATATACCTCATTGTGGGTATTTTTGTATTTGCTTATGCTTTTTAATATACACTCTAGTTAATCATGGCCCATTTTGTATTAATTGTTCATAACTGTATCTTCCTTTCACACACATACACACACATATCATATAACCTTCCGTTGCTTAACTACTCATATAATTAGTCATTAATTAATCCTAGTTAATTACCTAATTATTAACATGGGAAATATTCCACCACTGCCAATGCGTATAGGACGGAGATGGCTCCTGACATTTTCTTCTGGGACGTCACCAAGTTCCTATTGGAGATCGCCTGTGTTCATCCCAAATCTTACGAGATGCAGAAGCATAAGGCTGGCATGATCATAGCGACATATCAAGGTAGCCCAATCAATTGGGTGTTTGTCATGGGAGCGGCCTTACGGGCAGGAATCCTTGCCTTACAAGCCGGGAAAAAGCTCCTGCCAATAGTCACACAGTATTTAACAATATTGTTTCCTCCGGCATCAGCACTCCCAACACCAACGTTGCCTAGGCCATCAACAACACATCTGCCACCGTTCGGACGAAAGATTTGGCTTAGAGGCCTCCGAACAATGCAATGCCAAGACAAAGACAACAAAAGGCCTCTACAAACCGAGCCCTTAGTCCCACTGAAAAAACCAGTTGAGGCACACATGGTCCGACAACCAGAATAGGCGGATCAGGTTAGCCGATCGACGAACTCACAACAACAGGTGGCTAACACCCGCAACGAAGGCACGATCCGTCAACAAAGCGACCAACGGCCATAGGGGGAATAGGAAAGCCCCCAACCAAAATGACGACGCCTCAATAGGAAGAACGACCAAGGCTTGGCCAAAGATGTGAGTAGAACTAACTTTCTATTATTATTATTAGTATTATTCTATATTTCTATTTTGTATTTATATATTATTTTATTACTACTACTATTATTATTGTTATATTTTTTTCAATTTATTTATTTTTCTTCAGCAACGAGGACCGATGGTTAGTGGAGGCTGGCATAGTCGATGGTGAGGTAAATTAGGGATCCTTCGACTTAAAATGTTCAACGTCTGAGTGAAACACTTGGTTAAAAGGGGGCCTTTGACTAGAGTCAGAGGCTCCCTTTTTTTCATTTTTACTTATTATTATTATTTTATTCTTTATGAATATGGGCCAATGGGGGAGCACAAAAGATAATAAAATAAAAGTTAGATAAATTTTTATATAATTATATTGTGCCCTTGTGAGGAAGGGGCAGGAAAGATAATTTGAAAAACTAAAGGGGCACAAAAGGTAATTAATTAAAAGTATATAAGGTTTTATAATTTTGATCTATCTTTGGGCATTGTTAGGTGGCAATACGTGCTTCGGTCGGGGTAACAGGTTTGATTCCGTCACTTGAAAGTTTTACAGTAACACGCTATGGATCCCTGACTCTGAGTATATACGTTGTTGCGAAGTTACACGTGTGCTTGGGAAATTGAACCGGTGAGGATAGGTTAAAAATCCTTCCCATGCCCGAGTTTGTCAAAGTGCACACACTTGTTTGGATATATGTGAAGTTTGTGTCCAGGTTTGTTTGAAGGTCTACGTGTGCACTTGTAAGTATGTTGAGTTTGGGACAATTAAGTAATTTTCAATGAATTGGTTAGGTATTGTAATATTTATTATTATTATGTTATGTTATTCTATTCTATTTATTACTTTTATTATTATAATCTTTATTCTTTTTTAAAATTTATTTACCTAATTTTACTATTTTTAGTGTATAACTTTCTATTATTATTATTATTATTCTATACTTCTATTTTGTATTTATATATTATTTTATTACTACTACTATTATTATTGTTATTTTTTTTCAATTCATTTATTTTTCTTCGGCAACGACGATTGATGGTTGGTGGAGGCTAGTATAGGCGGCGGTGAGGCAAATTAGGGATCCTTCGACTCAAAATGTTTAACGTTTGAGTGAAACACTTGGTTAGTCAAAGGTTCCCTTTTTTCCATTTTTACTTATTATTATTATTTTATTCTTTATGAATATGGGTCCATGGGGAAGCACAAAAGATAATAAAATAAAAGTTAGAATTTTTTTTATATAATTTTATTCGTGCCCTTGTGAGGAAGGGGCAGGAAAGGTAATTTGAAAAAATAGAGGGGCACAAAAGGTAATTAATTAAAACTATATAAGTTTTTATAATTTTGATCTATCTTTGGGCGTTATTAAGTGGCAATACGTGCTTCGGCCAGCGTAACGGGTTTGATTCCATCGCTTGAAAGTTTTACAATAAGACGCTACTTTGTGCTCATAGGTTAGATTTTACATCTCAAAAATCCGTCGTGATCTTTGTGACAAAACGTTTGTATTAACATGAGAAGTTCTTGGTGAGGCGAATTAGTGATTCATTTTCCATAGATTTCTCAAAAATTCACATAACTTCATCTCCTGAGCTCAAAATTTCTTGATGAAAATTTTGACACGCTCCTTGCTTGAACATGATTAGTGTAAACTTGGATTAAATGCAAAAAATAATGGAAATATAGACCATTATGTGAGCAAGCTCAACATGGGCCGGACCAGATGGACAAGCAGGTAGGCCAGATCAGAATCGATCCGATTGGCAAGGCCCAATAAGGTTGATAAACCTAAGCTCCGGACTAGGTTCCGGACCGGATGCCGGATCGACAAAAGAAGCTGGATAACAGACCGGATGTCGGAGCGGTTGTGGAAGCCGATTCGGAACATCACACATGTCAAAGTAAACCTATTTTATTAAGTAGGTTCAATGTAAGTAGTCAATGTCAGATGCTATTTTAAGAGCACTGAAGTACATCTCAGTACTTCATAACATCCATGACAGATGGGCATGTATATATAAAGTGCACTTAAGAACTGTGTAATGTACTAAGCATTTCATTTGTAATAGAATTTTTTGTTGTCTACTCTCTCTCTCTCTCTCTCTCTCTTGTACTCTGTGTTCTGTGTTAACGAATTGTTGTGTTCAACTTTCGGATAACTAACTTATAGTCGGTTCATAAGCTTCCGCATTTAAAATTGACATGGTATCAAAGCATGAGGGTTCAAAAGCATCCTCTGCAATTGACGTAGCTTACTGACACAAGTACAACACTGCCCAATCTAGAGTTCGAAGATGGGTGGATAGACGAAATGATATACTTCGTAAGCATTGGTCTTACACCCGAATACTTGTCCCTTGACGCAAAGAAGCGTTTGGATGTCCGAAGTCGGAACTTCTGCCTTGTAACCGACACATTATACCACAAAGGCACACATCGAATATGCCGCCAAATGGTTCAGAATTTCGAAAAAGACGCCATCCTCTGAGAGGCCCATTACGGAATCGCGGGAGGCCACGACGCAGGTGATGCGACGACCCGAAAGGTTTAGCAAAGTGGCTTATGATGGCCAACGACACAGAAGGATGCTCACGAATTCTGCCAACAATGCTATCTTTGCCAATGCATGGGCCAACCTACCTAGCGAGCTCGAATGCCCCACCGGCTTATCCTTCCACTCGAGCCATTCTAGAAGTGGGGGGTGTATTTCATCGGCCCATTCAAGCCAGCCATGGCTTGAACCGGCAATCAATACATTATTGTCATGGCTGATTATTATACCAAGTGGGTCGAAGCAAAGGCACTTGGGGACAACACGGCGGCCTCCATGGAAAAATTTGTTTATGAATACCTCTGGTGCAGATTCAGCTACCCTATCGAGTTAGTGAGCGACCAGAGAGGTCACTTCATCAAAAAAATCATTCGAGAGCTCACAACTCATTACACGGTGGTACATAAAAAGAGCACGCCATACTATCCGCAAGTGGATGGTCTTGTTGAATCGACAAACAAAACGTTGTAGATCATCCTCAAGAAAATCGTGAACGTAAATCAAACTGACTGGGATGACAAACTGCACAACGTGCTTTGGGCTTACCGCACTATGTTAAAGACCAGCATCAAGTCCACCCCTTTTCGGTTGGCATTTGGTTTAGAAGTTGTAATGCCAATCGAATTTCAGGTTCCGAGCATACGCATGCAAATTTCGGAACAACTCCCCAAAACCGAGTCCAAACAAAAGAAACTCCCCACCCAACAAATTTTCCGACAAGCAGCACGACCACGGCCAGTCTGAGGTAGGTGACACGGAGGCTCACGGGGCCACCAAGTGTTATTTAAGCACATAATGTAGAACGAGAAAAGAAAGTACAAATTGTTTCCGACGCGTCGCCTTAAAACCTAATAATGGCAGGAGAGATTTTGAATCTAGGGCACAAGGCCACAACTCAGGAAACAAAGCATATACAAAAACCAAGGCACCACACACAAAGAATTCCCTTAGGCACAGAAGCACACAACCCTCAAGCTTTCTCTCCAAGCTCTTCGCTCTCTTGTTCTCTGTATAGAAGCTCTCACTCTTACTCTCAATGAACTAGGCCACACATGCCACTCAAGGTCTCCATGGAGCGCCACACCTGGTTGAGTAGGCACGACCATCACAGATGACCAGATTCAGTCGGTGTTGGGTTTGAAACAGGGTGGCCATCATGAGATCGAGGTCCCACCTCAACACGTCCTCAAAGCCCATTTCGGGGAATACTGGGTTTCGGCAGAAGCCTATTGCACACAAGGAGGACCGAACGAGTTCTTCGGCGACCAATAGCCAAATTTCTCCTGGAAATCGCCTACGTGCACGCCAATAGCTATGATGTGTGGTTGACAACACCAACTAGATGCAAGCTGCTACTGAAGGATGTCCGACACGTTTCGGAGGTTCGTCTGAACCTGATATCAACTGGTCGGTTAGATGATGAAGGCTACATGGGTAGCATCTGGAACGGTGTTATGAAGTTCAGTAAAGGGAGCCTGATTGTGGCTCGGACCCAGAAGGTAAACACACTGTACCTGATGAATTCCCGGTTATGCCCAGAAGAAGTGAACATGGCTTCCGACACTGCCGGTGAGCTGTGGCACAAGAGGCCATGTCACATGAGCGAGAAGGGGATGAAGAGGCTTGTAGACGACAACCTCATTCCAGTGAAGAACGTGCACTTGGAGAAGTGCACTGATTGTCTGGCCGGTAAACAAAACTGGACCTTCTTCCGATCGAGGCCACCAATGAGACGTAATGCACCACTGGAGTTGGTGCATACTGTTGTATGTCAAGTCGACACGAAGTCACATGCCGGATCGCAGTACTTCATGACGTTCATAGATGACCACAGCCGGAAGCTGTGGGCCACACCGTTGAAGACGAAGGATCAGGTGTTATCCGTCTTCAAAGAGCTCCATGCGAGAGTGGAAAGAGAAACCGGCCGGAAGCTGAAGGCGGTTCGAGCAGATAACGGAGGTGAATACTGGGGGCAGTTCGAGGAGTACTGTCACTCGAAGGGAATCTGGCTCGAATTTACCGTGCCGAAGACGCCGGAACTAAATGGGCTGGCCGAGAGGATGAACCGGACCATAATGGAGAGGGTCTGGAGTATGCTGGCGCATGCAAAATTACCCAAGACATTTTGGGTTGAGGCACTGTCGACGACGACGTATGTGATAAACAGATCACCCTCAGTGCCCTTGGATGGAGACACACTGCAGAAAGTGTGGACCGGTAAGGAAGTGTCCTACCGTCATCTGAAGGTGTTCGGGTGTCTCGTGTACGTGCATGTTGCTAAGGACCGGAGAGGAAAGTTGGATCCAAAGACCCGGCCATGCATATTCCTCGGATACGGCGATGATGAGTTCAGCTACCGAGTGTGGGATCCAGTTGACAAGAAGGCTTTCCGGAGTCGAGATATTATCTTCATGGAGGACAAGACTCTTGCCGACTGGGAGTCGGAGAAGAAGATAATGAACTCCGATGAGATTCGGACACACCCGGTTAAGAGCCGGTTGACACTCGAGGAACCAGCCGGTTACGGTGAGAATACCGAACCGGCAAAAGAAGAAGTAGAGGAAGCTGAAATCGGAACCGGCCAAGACCCCAAATCGGATTCGGATGAAGAACAATTAGTGGAGTCGGTTGCCGAAGGCCAAAGACGGAGATATCCTCACAGAGAGAGAAGGCCCCCCCGGAGATTTGCGGATGCAGAGCATGTGCTGCTGACCAATGAGGGAGAGCCGGAAAGCTTCGAAGAAGCGAAGGATGACACCCACAACTGCAAATGGTTAAGTGCCATGCATGATGAGATGGATTCCCTGCATGAGAACCATACGTACGAATTGGTGGAGTTGCCGAAAGGAAAGCGGGCACTCCGAAACAAGTGGGTGTACAAGTTGAAACCGGGAGATGCCGGCAACCCCCCGAGATACAAAGCCAGGATCGTGGTGAAGGGGTTCCAACAGAAGAAGGGCGTGGACTTCAACGAGATATTTGCCCCGGTAGTAAAGATGACCTCCATCTGGACGGTGCTGAGTATAGCGGCAAGCATGGACCTCGAGGTAGAGCAATTGGACGTGAAGACGACATTCCTTCACGGTGACCTCGAAGAGGAGATCTACATGCAGCAACCGGAAGGATTCGTGGAGAAAGGGAAGGAGCACCTGGTTTGCTGGTTGAAGAAGAGCCTGTACGGACTGAAGCAGGCTCCCCGACAATGGTACCGGAAGTTCGACTCCTTCATGACCGATCAAGGGTACCACAAGACGCAGGCTGATCACTGAGTGTTTGTGAAGAAGTTCGAAGGAGGCGACTTCCTGATACTCCTTCTGTACGTGGACGACATGTTGATCGTCGAACGGGACCAAGCCAAAATACGGATGCTGAAGAAGGCTCTCAATCGAACCTTCGCAATGAAAGACTTGGGCCCGGCAAGACAGATACTGGGGATGCACATCATTCGGGACCGGTCAAAGAAGCAATTGTGGTTGTCACAAGAGAAATACGTGACAAAGGTGCTTCAGCGGTTCAACATGTTAGAAGCAAAACCGGTCGGATCGACACTCCCGGCAAACTGAAGACTATCCGGTAAGCAAAGCCCGAAGACGAAAGCAGAGAAGGCTGATATGATGAAGGTTCCATATGCCTCTGCCGTCGGGAGCTTAATGTACGCAATGGTGTGTACTCGGCTGGACATTGGATACTCGGTCGGAGTGGTGAGCCGGTTTATGAGCAATCCCGGCAAGGAGCACTAGAACGCGGTCAAATGGATACTTCGGTACCTGAAGGGCACTTCGAATATGTGTCTCCGATTCGGCTCCGGTAAACCTCAACTTGACGGTTTTACCGATTCGGACATGTCGGCTGATGTGGATACCAACCGGTCTACATCCGGGTATGTAATGACATATGTAGGGGGAGTTGTTTCATGGCAGTCGAGGCTGCAAAAGACGGTTGCGTTGTCAACCACGGAGGCGGAGTACATGGCGGTTGTGGAAGTGGACAAGGAAATATTATGGATGAAGGACTTCATCGGAGAGCTCGGTATGAGGCAAGATGAATATCGGCTTTATTGCGATAGTCAAACTGTCATCCACCTTGCTAAGAACGCAGCGTACCATTCCAGGACAAAGCACATCCAGCGTAGGTATCACTAGATCCGGGAGCGATTAGAAGATCGAGAGTTCGCGCTGACGAAGATCCACACGGTCGAGAACGGGTCAGATATGCTGACCAAAATACTGATACCTGACAAGCTGGATGCATGTCGAAAGCGGATCGCACTAGTAAGACATCCCATGCCGGAGTGAAGGGGGAGTTTGTTAGGAAACAAGTCCCTCTGGATGGGAAGTGATGAGAACCGGATGACGAGTACTCGACAAGAGCCGGATGGTGAAGGCCCGGTGAGAAGTGCTCATCGGATGAAGGGACATATTCGTAAATATGTTTTCTGAGAGTCCATCGGGGCTCTATTTGTAAATAGCTGAAAAGTCATATTAGTATAAATATGACTTAGGGCAAACTTAGTGGTAATATTGTAGTTGTCATTCTTGTTGGTGCAAGATTTGAGTGCGTGATTGTGTACAGAGAGAGAGAGAGAGAGAGGAAGAGGTCGTTGCCTCTATTGTAACCGCCGCCTGTGGCGAAGATAGCAAGCTCGAGGTTGTTGCCTCGGTGCTTTACTATTGTACATTGTGATATAGTGATAGTTTGCAGTCTGTGGGTTGATCTCGATGTTTTCTCTAGTTTGGGTTTTCCACGTAAACATATTGTGTACTCTTCTCTTCACTGTGTCGTGCGTACCTTACCCGTTTTCTATGTTTGATCCTAGACTCGGTTGTGGCCGAGCGTTGTGCTTATGGAGCGTGTATTCCTGTCAGATCGTTGGTGAATCCCTCCAAGAGGGTCTCAATCTCCGTGGTATGTGTTTGTGCTAGGGCGTGGAACTCCTCGGTGAGGTCCTCTTGAGCACTTGAATGCTACTCTCACCCATTTTAAAGAATCCGTGGCCCTCCTTTTTCCGATTCTCTGCATCTGCTCAGAAGATTTGTAATTCTGCCGCTTGTGCCGTCCATTTGTTCCATCCTCGAGCCAATGCATTTTGAGCTTCTTGTTCAACCGCTTACCATGTGTTTCGCTATTAAAGTCCTGGCTCGTTCTTCGCCCATCAAGTATTTGACACGAAGATTGTTAATTTCCTCTTTGGCGGTCACGGCACCAAGTTCAAGCTTGGCTTTTGCGACTTGGAATGAGGTGATTATTCCTTCGACTTGTGTCTAGAACAACTCCATATTTTGCTCATATTTCCGGATAATCTGGTCTTTCACCTCTTCCATCTCCTGCCTATACTTTTCTAGGTCTTGTTGTGATGTGGTCTAAAGTTCGTGGATGGAATCTTCCAAGGCATTCTTTTCGCTCTCCATCTTGCGAAAGGTTTGGTGCTATAACCCTAAGTGTCGCTACAGTTTAGTGTGCTCGTTTCAGAGAGTTAGGAGTTGGTCGTTTTGTATAGCGTATGCCTGTTGGTACCCTTCCTCTATCTCATGTATTTTGGCAGTCGATAATCGTTGGCGGCCCGAAGAGCGGGCACGCCCTGTGCTTCCATATCGTGGAGCTTGGTAGTCGACTCATCATTGGCAGCCTGAAGAGCTACCGCGGCTTTTGCTTCCATATCTTGGAGGGTTTGCGTATATTCGATCGTACTTGCATCGAGCTATTGTTGTAAGTCATCTTCTCGCTTCCGTGCTTGCTCGAAGATGCGGTCGATTTCCTCCTTGGCTATCTGGTATCATTCTTTGGCCTTCTCGGTAATTGCCTTCTGTGCTGCCAATTCTTCTTCATAGTTTAGTGGCGGTGCCACTATTATGTCGGGAGGTAGGGGTGTGTTGTGTTCGGTGGCGGTGGCCGAGGTGTGAGTTACCTTGACCTAGTAGATAGGTGGACTAACCGGTGTGGACTACTAGTGTTGGGAGGTGGGAGGGTCGTCTTGCCCTAAGCTTCCAATTTCCCGAAGCTTTCGTTCGAGCTCGGCAACTTTCCGAAGCCTTCCATAGCTCTGTCGCTTGCTTTGCTTGTTTTCGTTTTTTTGCTACTTGAAGCCATATCTTTGGCAGTGTGGGTCCTTTTAACCAATTCTTGGTAGGCTTTTATAAGGGCTGTGTCTAACTCAGGCAACTCGATGACGAGGTGGCTACTCCTATTTTGTTGTTTTCGGCCGATTTTCTATAGAACCGCATCTTCATCCGATTCGAGCTCTCCTATGATAGCCCTCTGCACCATCTCCTTGTTTGCATGTTCTTCGACCAGGCATGCTGCGACTGCTGCCTATGAGTTCATAAGATGTGTCGTGCCGCAAAATGCCACCTAACTCGAAAGCTTTGACTAGTAGATCAGGAATTGTCAGCACATCATCTTCCGAGATTCAAGAGGCCTGACCTTTTTCTAAATTCCCTTTCAAGGACAGAGGCTTGTCAGAGATAACGACTACCGTTTTGGTAGGTGCGACGATCATCTGTAGGGCTTCTGCTGAGGAGTCGCCCCTTTCCCTTTCCCCGTTGTGTCTCTTTGTAAGCGGTGGCGCTTCTCAGCTAGGCTCAGTTGTGTGGACGCCTTCGATGTCACCAAGGAATCCTCCCTCGGCCATTTCGGTCGATCGCCACAAGGTTGTGTCTTGCCTTCTTTAGAGAGTTTCCTGGTCTCCTCCCGGAGTTCTTGTCGAGGGCTTTGCAGGGCCGACCAGAGCTGCACCACCGAGATTGATGGTTTCGGCTTGTCGCGCCCCAGGATGGTGAAGTCTTCGATTGGCTCCTGTGGCCTGGTTGCATGTGTCGGCCGTGGGGATGTCGGAGTATGTGCAGGAACGACGTCCTATCATTCCACCTGGGCAAACAGTGAAGCCGCTTGTTGCTTGGTCTGAGTGGGCAGGGTCGGGTTTCATCGGGGGCGGTCATGGAATGGGGTGGGTAGAGCATAAATAGGTAGTGTGCTAAGGCAGGGATTAACTTCTTGCCTACTTGTAAGGCCAAAAGACCAGCTCGGACACCTTCCCCGATGATGGACCCCCAATCGAGCATGCCGCCTGTGTGGGCGGTGAAGATGATCCCCGCTTTCTTTTTCGGTCCTATGCCGACAATTCGGCATGTACCTTCATTCCCCATCCGGACACAACCGTGATCACCGGCTGAGTAGGATGAGAAGCATTTCCGGTCCGGGGTAAGGTGGAACGACGCTCCGGAGTCGACCACCCAGGTCATCTCGTCGCCGGCAAGGTTTAGCTCACTCTCCTCGGTGATGAGCATCAACTCTTCTTCACTTGCCGCGATTGCCGTCGTTCCCTACCGGTCTGGCCCCCTCCGGTCTTTACCGTTTTAGTCCGGTGTTCGCTTCGAATCGGTATCGTCGGTTTCCTTGTCTTTTCGAAAGTGCCGACAGTTCTTCTGGAAGAGTCCCGGCTTGCCGCAATAGAAGCAAGTAGGCCTCCCCTTTGACTTTGACCGTGTCCCCGACTTCTCCTGGTTCTAGGGACTACGGTTCCTTTGTCTTCCACGTTCCGATTCAGTAAGGAGCTCTTTGGAGTCGGAGCTCATATCCTTATCTTTCCGACGCGCCTCCTCATCTGGCAAGCTCGACTTCACTCTTGCCAGGGATAACTGTTTCCCTTCCGGCCCGGCGTTGCCCAGAGTGACAACCAACGTCTCCCAGCTATCTGGGAGGGAACCGAGCAAGAGTAGTGCTAGTACCTCATCGGTGAGAGGTACTTCCAATGATGTTGCCTGGTGGATCAACCCCTGGAAGGCATTCATGTGCTCCGCCATGCTGGAGCCATCTTGGTACCGGAGTCTTACTAGCTTCCGAAATACCGAAACCTGATTAACAACATTTTTGTTTTGAAACATAATGTCGATCTTCTCCTAGAGCTCATGAGCCTTGCTCTCTTCATTCAAGTTGTTGTATAGACTCGTGTCGATGAAGCACCGTATGTAAGCCATTGTCTTCATGTGCATCACCTCTCATATCGTGGCGTCGATTTTGTCCGGTCTCTTGTCCCCGAACTGAACCGGCAACCAAAGATCTTTAACCACGAGCATGTCCCTCATCTTCGACTTCCACACCAAATAGTTGGAGTCGGTGAGCTTGAACATGCCTCCCAACGAATCGTCCATTTTTCTATGTCGTTTCACTCTAATACCACTTTGACAGGAATACACGCTCCGTAAGCACAACGCTCGGCCACAACCGAGTCTAGGATCAAACATAGAAAACGGGTAAGGTACGCACGACACAGTGAAGAGAAGAGTACACAGTATGTTTACGTGGAAAACCCAAACTAGGGAAAAACTACGGCAGCCCACAGACTGCAAACTATCACTATATCACAATGTACAATAGTAAAGCACCGAGGCAACAACCTCGAGCTTGCTATCTTCGCCACAGGCGGCGGTTACAACAGAGGCAACGACCTCTTCCTCTCTCTCTCTCTCTCTCTCTCTCATTACACAGTCACGCACTCAAATCTTGCACCAACAAGAATGACAACTACAATATTACCACTAAGTTTGCCCTAAGTCATATTTATACTAATATGACTTTTCGGTTATTTACAAATATAGCCCCGATGGACTCTCAGAAAACATATTTACAAATATGTCCCTTCATCCGGTGAGCACTTCTCACTGAGCCTTCACCATCCGGCTCTTGCCCGGTACTCGTCATCCGGTTGTCACCAGGTCTTCCATAGCTGGGTACTCCACATCCGGTTCTCACCGGGTCTTCCGTTGTCGGGTACTCGTCATCCGGTTCTCACCACTTCCCATCCGGAGGGACCCGTTTCCTAACACGATCAACTCCTACTCGCCATCGAAATGGATGGGTATGAATGCGAGCACCTCTAGGCTACGAAGGTTGCAACGACCTCTACACAAGGAATCGAGGAAGTCTTGCTCGAAAGCGCAACACAAGAACCAAAAGAATTGCAAAGTGAGGATCCGGTGCGCCAAGCACAAGCATAGGAGCCCGAGGATTTGGTTCACCAGCAGGAGGAACAAGAAGCGGCACCATACACACTAACCCACCAGACCATTCCGGAGAATGAAATAAGGGAAGAGCAAGTCGTGCCTCTAGATTACAGGGCCAATCTCTCCGCTAAACTCATCGACAAACCAGAGGAGTCAGCACAAGCTGACAACATTTTTCCAATTTTGGAAGAAGACTAATGTGTTGACAAGTATGCGAACAGATATACGGAAGCATGTATGACGATCGGTGGTATTATGCTTAGCAAACAGCACAGAAAGTATGATAGATGAAAAGACAGAAACGTAGACACAGTTTGGAGCTCTAATTGAAGTTCTTATTTCGCTCTCTCTCTCTGTAACTCTACACTTAGAGATTCAAGAAGATTATCGTTACAATGTTAGGGTTCAGCTTATATACTCAAGCAAAGGTAGAATCGGTATATAGCCTGATTCAGCTAGTCATTTGGATCGTTTTGTCTTAATCGGTCAGATCGACTTGTTTGAAACGTTTTGTATTCAAGTCAGCTCATTTGTCTATATCGACTCATGTCCAATTCTTACTCTCGGCCTTGGGTTGATGATCAACTTACCTTCTACTCCATGCTTGACGCTCTTCGGCTCAGTCACTTGTCATAGTCCCATCCTTGTCCTTAGTGCTCCGAAGCGTTGTTCTAGGAGTGGATTTGTTAGGAAATCGGCGATGTTCACCTCGATGTCAATCTTCTAGACTTCGAGCTTCTTCTTTGTTACTAGCTCCCAGATGTGATGATATTGCACCTCAACATGCTTTGTCTTCACATGATACACAAGATTATTGATGAGGTGTATTGCGTTCTGTGAGTCGCAATAGATGGTCAACGTTGGTCGATCAATTCAGCTCGTAGCCGAGAAGTCGGCAGTCAATCGATGCAACTAGATGGCTTCCTTTGCAGCCTCTGTGGTCGACATGGCCGTGCACTCTTGCAGCTTTGACCTCCATGATATGGCACCGTCGGCATAGGTGAACATGTATCCTGATGTCGACTTCCTATTTTCTGTATTTTCGACATAGTCGCAGTCAATGTAGCCTTCGACTTCGGTCGGATTTGCAGATCCGAAAGTCGGTTGTGCATCTTCAGTCTCTCTTAGGTACCTGAAGATGTGCTTGACAGTCTCCAAATGCTTCCATCTTGGGTTTGACATGTACCGGTTGACGACCCCTACAACATATGAAAGGTTGGGTCGGGTCTCCACCATCGCGTACATGATACTTCCTACGGCCGATGCGTAGCGTATCTTCCTATTGAGCTCTCACTCCTCATCCATCGAAGGAGAGTCTCTGTTCGATAGTCACATCGATGTCAGTAGTAGAGTTAATGTTGGATTTGTATTCTCCATGTTGAAGCACTTTAGCACCTTATGAATATAGTCGGACTGGGAGTGTCAGAGAGTCTTTGCTATCCGATTTCGCTCTATCCTCATGCCCAGTATGTGTCGGGCTTCTCTGAGTTCCTTCATCGCAAACTTGTTGTGAAGACTCCACTTTAGTTTTTCGATTTCGATGATTTCTCCCTGCAATCAACATATCGTCAACGTAAAGGATCAGATAGATCTTGAACTCATCGGTTAGTTTCCGAGTATATAGACATGGGTCGGAGTCAAACTGGTTGTAGTGGAGCTGTCAGATGTAGAAGTTGAACTTCTGGTACCACATCCTCAGCGCTTGTTTTAAGCCATAAAGGCTTTTCTTCAATCAACATACGAGGTGACCTTCCTCCCTTGTCATCGTGAAGCCTACCAGTTGAGACATAATGATGTCTTCTTCCAAGTCTCCACGTAGGAAAGTCGTCTTGACGTCTAGCTACTCAAGCTCTAGGTCTTCAAATGCCACGACCCCGAGGAGGAGCTGTAGGGTGATCATCTTGACTACTAGCGAGAATATTTTGTCGTAGTCGACCACATGTTCTTGTTTGAATTCCTTCGCCATGAGCCGAGCTTTTTATTTGGGCTTCTCCAAATCGGATACATATTTGTATATGAATGCCCATTTGCAGGGCAACGACTTCCTTCCAGCTCGTCGTTCAACTACCTCCCATGTAATGTTTTGATGGATCGAGTCCATCTCGGATCTTGTGGCTTGTAACCATGTATCGGCATATGGTGCGGCTATAGCTTCTTCATATGTGCTTGGATCGCCTGCATTGATGTACTTGACGTAGTTTAGGCGTTGTTGGTTAAACTCAATCGGCCGTCAAACTCGTCCTGATCTCCTAGGTGCCGAATTGATCGGTTCGGATCCTTCGATCGGTCAATTGGAATTTGTTGAACCACTTATGTCAGGAGTCCAGTTGGATAACTTGCCCCTATCATAGGATTTCGGCGATGTTACGTCATCTTCCCCTATTTCGGATTGATTGATTTTATAGGTGGGGGACTTAGTTGACTTGGCTCAGCTTTTCCCCTTAGCCTTTGTGGGTGTGTCGGTTGAATCGACTCTGTCATTTTCGACTCTCACCTTGTCGGCTTTACCTTTCTCGATTCTAACTTATTTGTCTTTGCCTTGGTTGGCCAATATTGATCTTGTCAATACCTTAGTCGAATCCATTTCAACTAGTGAACCTCTTGCCGATTCGGAGTCGGCAAGTCTATTGTCACCTTGGTCGAGTTCGGTTGTTTGTCAAATCTCTGATTTGGCCCGGTGGGTCGGTCCTTCTACGACATCTTTGTCAACTTCGAAGGATACCTTTTTACCAACTATTTTTTGTTGCTTCTGCTCTAAGAGAATAGAGTCTTCATTGAAGACTATGTCACTGCTCCAGATCAGTTTCCGTTTCTCTGGGTTCCATAGTTGATAGTTGAATTCCCCATCAGTTCCATAACCGAGAAATATGCACTTTCTTGCATGGGGCGCCAACTTGGTTCTTTTCTCCCTGGGGATGAATGCGTAGGCTTCGCATTCAAATATATAGAGTCTATTGTAGGTTGATTGTTTGCCTCACCATAGTGCTTGTGGCACTTCAAGCCTTATTGCTTTCCACGACAATAGATTGATTAGATATACTTCCGTCTGCGATGCTTCGGCCTAGAACTCCAGCTTTAGTCCGGCTTGCTGGAGCACTGTCGTCACCCTCTCCTAAATCGTTCGGTTTATACGTTCAACTACTCCATTCTGCATGGGTGTGTATGGAACAATCTTTTGGTGCCGGATCCCTTTGTTGGACAGGTATTGTTTGAAGGCTCAGGAGGTATACTCACCTCCTTTGTCAAATTGGAGCATCTTCACTCGGTATCCTAATCGGTTCTCCCCTTCATCTATCCATCAAGTGAAGACCTTGAGCGCTTCGTCTTTTGACCTAATCGAGTAGCCCCAAACATTCTGTGTATAGTCATCTACAAATGTGATGAAGTACTAGGAGCCTCCTAGTGATTGCTCGGGCATCAACCCACATATGTCTGTGTGCACGAGCTCTAGGGGTTGCCGTATTGTCTTGTAGTGGAGCGAGTGCGGACTTCGAGTATGTTTGCCCTAGCGACAATGCTCGCAAAAATCCATCTTCGTTAGGAGTTTAGGGATGTAGCCGATCACCATTAGCTGGTCGAGTCGGCCATGCCATAGGTTTGGGTCGGATGATTTAGCTACATTCACAGCCCCTTCTGGATTGATCGTCATTATTGGATAAAAGTTATTGTACTTGTGTTTGTTTCCAATCTTTAGATTTCCTCGGTTGATCATCCATGTCGACTCACTTAGAGTCATTCTATACCCATCTCCGACTAACATGTGCAGGTACATGCCGAACTTGGTCCAAGGTGATCATATTGTCATTTGACAATCGGATTAGTACTTCACCAATTCCTGCAATTCTGCACTCTTGCCCATTTCCTAGTCGAACTATGCCACTAGCTTCGGCTGAATATTTCGAAAACCATTTGATGTTTGGGGTCACATGGAATGTGGCACTAGAGTCCAGTAGCCACGCTTGTGCATTTTGTGCATTGTATAGGACTTCTCCAATCATTGAGTTCTCTAGAGAGAGAATTTCTCCTTATCGGGTGTCGGCAACTTTTATTTGGTTGCCAACTAGAGACGGTTCGAGTTGGATCATCCTTGGTTCCGCTTGGATCGCCGGCCACTCTCTTTGCTCTTGATCAACGAGCAATTGGAAATATTGTGGCCAGCTTTTCTGCAATGCATGCAAAATCACTTGCTCGGCTATTTCCCAACTTTGACCGTTGTCGGTCTCCACTCTTACCCGGCCGACTAGTGTTCCGACCGGTTCTATCGAGATGTTCTCTCAATTCGCTGGATTGGTCGATCAACTCATTCGAGTGTTTGGCTTCTGCCGACTTGTCAATGGTCAGTCCCATTGATTTTCGCCGAATATCCTCATTGAGGACTTGTCTGATTGTCTCGTCCAAATTGAGATTTGGACAGTTGTTTGCGAATGTCGTGTAGAAAACCTCCCAACTCGCCGGAAAGCTCGAGAGGAGGGCAAGGGCTTTAACTTCTTCTTTGAAGTTGATCCCTTGTCGAATCAGTATTAACTTTGATGAGGATGATTTCTTTTTGTATATACAACCTGCATCTTCTCCCACGATGAGAACAATGTCGTCTCTTTTGCCATGCTAAAATAGAGGTTTTTAGCCAGATGCATATGAATGGTCAACCTGGCAATTTCGTCCAGTGAACATCATTCTTCTGTTGTCATTGAAGTTGTCTTGTTCCTGTGCCGTATTGCCTTGATTCGACGTTGGATGATAAGTAAATCCTGCATCATCTCCTTCCATAGAACAAAATGTTTGCGGTTGAACTTTCTGATTTCAACCCTGTACCAGATGTTGAAGCCATGTTCTCTTTTGAAAGTGAGATTTTACTGACCTGGTATTTTCTTTCAGCTTTTTCTGCTGTTTTGTTGCTGCTGAACAACAAGTTGCTCTGATACCACTTGTTGACAAGTATGCGAACATGCGTGTATGAGGACCGGTGGTATTATCTCAACAAACAACACAGAAAGTATGATAGAGGAAGAGACAAAAATGTAGACACGTTTGGAGCTCTAATGGAAGTTCTTATTTCGCTCTCACTCTGTAACTCTACACTCAAAGATTCAAGAATATTATCGTTACAATGTTAGGGTTGAGCTTATATACTCATGCCCTAACTAGAGGATGTGTTCACACTACGGTTACAAAGTGGAAGGAGTCCGCCTTTTATGTCAACATAATGTATGTCAATAGCATTTTTCGATATTTTCAAGTATACAATATTTTCGAGTTTTTCGATTTATGCCAATTTTCGGGGTTCGACGTGCAAGGCACTGTTCCACGGTGTCGTGAAGGATTCCGGCCAGAGGAAGAAAACGGAGCCAGATGCACATGAACGGAGGTGTGCACAAATGCACACAAAATTTGCCTTTATGTACAAAGTGTGTAAATAACATAGTACTAATAAGTACTAGAGAGTGTGATTTTGATGTACTTTAATCTCCCACAAAAAGAGAGGCCACCTTGAACTATAAAAGGAGGGAGAGAAGACTCAGAAGGTATCCACGATCTGGGGAGAAGTTAGAACGAAGAGCTGCCAAACCCAGCTCTGCAGGCTTCCATCTTATTCTATGTTTTCTGGCTTCCTATTGTGGTGTTGTGAGGCCCTCTGTTTCGAGTTGGTAGCCTGTGTGCTCTCGAACAGAGGCTCACTTGTGTCTGCGTGTGTGAGTGAGGGGAGCTCGAAGCTCCGTTGCCAGCCGAGACCGGTTGTAATTCTCTTGGTATAGATTAATAGACTATTTTGTTGTTTCATGGTTCTCTGTCTCTGTCGTTTTCTTATCACCGCTCCTACTCACTTGCATGTGCGTACCCAAGTGTGTGAGCCTGTGAGCTCATTGTTCACTATCTGGCACAGCTCCGGAACCGATAACGCGTGTCGAGCCTGTGTGCTCACCATTCCGCGTTCGGAGACTAGTCTGAATCGGTTACGTGTTTGGATCGTGCTTCAGCAAAGTTACCCAGAAACAGATCCGGATAATCCTCTTTCTACCAACTCCGGAATAGCTTTCCGGTTAGAGTTACCCGGACACGGATCCCAACATTTCTTCTTCCCTTACCGGCTCCGATGGTCCCGCCTTGTTTCAACACATACACGCGGATATCCACGACATCTTTGGTCAACCCAACATGAAAGGGGACGAGAGAGGAGTCCAAGATGAGAGGAAACGAACTTGCAAATGCGGTGGCGGTGAGCATCGACTATATATTGAATGTGCGGGAGAGCGTAGGTGGCCTCAACAAGGCCATAGAAACGATGGTCGGCACGATGGGCCGATTCAACGGAATGGATGTCTCAAGCTACTTGGAGGCCTATAAGGACGAGATGTTGATGCGGGACATCCCAGAGGACATGCGGCTATCCGGATTTCCCTGAGTTGTCACACCGAGCATCCATGCAGAGGTGCTCGAAATACAAGCCAACTGGCGGAATTGGTTGGAGCTCGAGGAGTGGCTCCTCAAAAGGTATGGCTTCAACGAATCGCTTCAGTTGTCTGAGAGGGAATTTATGGAGTGGATCGAGCTCCCTGAAAAGGGACGAAACACATCGGTGCTTCTTTAGGAATTTGAGAAGTGATTCGCATGCCTTTTGGCGTTGGACCGGACCGTGCGTGATACGAGCAAGGTCTTGTTATTCATCAAGTCGGTCGACCCGCTTGATCGTGCAAATGTGGGTCTCCTATTGGATATGAATGATGGACTCATGACCAACTGGACCGTGGTAAAGGGCGTTTGCAACCGTTTCGATAAACAGCAGGAATAGAACAACGAGGGCGCGACGTCGGCCAGCCCGACTGCCGTGAAGAAGCCGGGGGAACTGATTCCCACGCGGACGGAAGAGACGAGTCAGGCGCAGCTCCGGCCGACATAGTAAAGGGGCCATCCGGGGAGTCGCTTTGGAGGAGCTAACAAAGAGGGTGCGCGACCTTCATATCGCTCAAGCCCAGAGCGAAGGCAGCGCTCAATCACGCGATCGGCGCCCTCCGATCGACCAGAGATGCATGTGGTGTGATGGCATCAACCACATGCGGAGAGACTGCGTCGACTTTGTTGACGTATTTAGAAACAACGTCATGTACCTGTGGAACGGCCGGATGCACACTTGTGAGACCCAGAAACCCCTCAAACTGAACACCGACTGAGGGGGGATGAAGCGGATAATGGAGGAAGCCGCGGCCCAAAACATTGAGGCCATTCACAACTCGGTGTCGATAGGGATCCGGGTAGGCGGAGAGAAGGGCATTGGATCTGAAAGCCTACGTTCGGCCGACCAAAGTGTTGGGAAGTGTGAAGACATTGTCTAGGACATTGGATCCTTGACAGTTGAGCAAAGTGTTGGGAATAGCGAAGAAGGAGTTCCACGACGGCATCGTTGACCTTGTGAAGAGGAAGCGACTCTTGGTGGAGCCGGAGCCTGAGAAGCCGGCCGAGGTAAAGGCAGCCCACATCGAAGAGGTGGCAATGGAAGAAGAATTTCCGAATAGTCACTACATGAAGCCGCATTGGGCAAGAGCTATGACGAAGACGTCGGTCCGGATCGGTGATGTGTAGGAGCCAGTCGTGGCGTTGATCGACCACATGTCTGAAATAAATCTGATGTCCATGGATTTTTACAAGAAGGGCAGGTGGAAGATATGTGCGGCGACCCGAGCCATAGAGGAGCTACAGGGAGCGTGCCCGAATGTCCAAGTGAAGGTCAGTGACATCGAGATCAACCAACACTTCTTTGTGTAGGAATCCTCCTCGTATCCGGTCATCTTGGGTGAACCTTACATTACGGCGGCTCGAACGGAGACCAAAGTGCTAGACAATGGTTTAGCCTACGTGAGGGTAAAGAACTAGGACGACCGACACTTCGTCCAATTCTTGATGGTTCGGCCCAACCACGAGCAAAATCACGACACTCTCGGCAATGACGATTGAGAGGATTTTTCAAGAGGGCTATCAAGGTGTGGGCCGCGATAGTCCAGACTACTGGAAAAACCCCCACACTTGTACATTAAGTAGGAAATGTTGGCCCTCTGTTAATGGAGGTTGTACCATAGCTAGCATCGGTAGCCAGGAAAAGAAACTTGTTGAAGGACGTTTGAAGGCGTGTGGAGAATCATGCCGAAGGATATTTGAAGGCATGCGGAGAATTGGGCCCCGACGAAGAGATCAATGGCACCGCGGAGGCAATCTTGTTCAACGACACCCATCGAACTGGATGGGGAACCGTGTGCCTGTGTCGTTCTCTTGATTGATCATCCATTCGATTCTGCTCGGACTTGTGTCGACTGGAACTAATCGGGATACCGATTCTTGGTATTATTTCCAGATGCACAACTCCCAACCTAGCGATGCTTAGGAGGATACATACATCAAGTCCCTGAATCCGGAGATAAAACACAACTTCGGAAAAGACAAAGCCATGGCCAACATGTTATTGAGAGCATGGTACAACAATGAGGACGACATGGTATCGGAGGACGAAGAATTCGGCATGGTGGTTCCTGAGCACGATGGCGTCGGATGCGACATAGACAAAAGAGGAAGCGGCTCGGATTCGGAAGAAGGCTTACCGGTTCTTCCTATGAGACGGGAAGATTCGGCGACATTCGAATAAGCGGACCAGCACACCACTCTAGGTGGTGACGGAGGAGGAATAGTCGATGCTCGTGTCGGAATTCCACGAAAGCTCCTGGTTCAGACATTGGGCACGTGGGCAACATTTGAAAGGCTAAAAGAGAAGTACTGGTAGCCGGGGATGTACGGATATGTGCATCACTTTGTGTCAACGTGTGAGAGCTACTAGATGCATTCAACGATCCAGCACTGAGACAAGTTGCACCCAACCTACCCGCCAACCATTCACTTCAAGTGGATGGTCGATTTAGTGACAATGTCGATGGGGGTAAGGCAAATGCGGTACCTTGTGCTTGCGCGAGAAGACCTGACGAACCAGGTGGAGGGCCGAGCGTTGACAAACAAGACAACTGCAACCGTATGTTGATTCCTGCTCGAAGATGTGATTTGTTGGTACGGGTGCGTAGGGAAGATAGTAGCCGATTGAGGGGAGTTAGACGCGCAAGAAGCGGTGGAGCTATTCGACCGACTAGGGCTCAAGCTTTCCCTCACGACGGCATACAATCCGGAGGCGAACAGAAAGGTGGAACACGGGCATGGGTTGATTGTGAAGGCCATTGTACGAGCATGCCACGGATGAGATAAGAACTAGCCAAGGTTCCTACCTTATGCGCTACGGGTTGACCAAACTACACATAGTTTGGTGACCGGATACATGTCATCCGAACTCATGTTCGGACAGATGTTCGGACAGGAAAAGCTACACGTGGCGCGGGGAAGGAAAAAACAATGGTTCAATCGGCTGCACCGACTCTGGCCAAAGAAGATCGACGAAGGTGACTGGGTGCTGGTTTACGACAACAACCTCCACAACCAGCACCGGTTGACCCGGAAGTTCGCGCAATGGTGGTTCGGGCTGTATGTAGTGGCAAGCGCCAACGACAATGCGACATACCACCCTGTGGAGCTCGATGGGATGAGAATAGCAATATCTTCTATGGGAAATCAAATAAAGGCCATCAAGAAGCGACACGAATTCAAACCGGATCCAAAGGAAGAGGTCGGTAGCGCAAACGAGAATGAGGAGCCGGATGAAGACTAGATTTGTGACGGTTCAGAAGAGGACGAGTGAAGACTGACATGGAATCCCCACCACTTCACTACTTGGCACATGCCGGAGGATGTGCGGTTTGGTGGGGGTGGATGTCGTGAAGGATTCCGGCCAGAGGAAGAAAATGGAGCCAGATGCACGTGAACAAGGGTGTGCGCAAATGCACACGAAATTTGTCTTTATGTACAAAGTGTGTAAATAACATAAGACTAATAAGTACTAGAGAGTGTGATTTTGATGGGTAATTTAATGTCCCACAAAAAGAGAGGAATGAGAAGATATGATGGGAGAAAATCGAGGAGAGGATGAAGGACAGAAAGCAGTTGTCTTAACAGCCTTGAACTATAAAAGGAGGGAGAGAAGACTAAGAAGGTATCCACAATATGGGGAGAACGAAGTGTTGCCGGACCGAGCTCTGCAGGCTTCCTTCTAATTCTCTATCTTCCGGTTTCCTGTTGTGGTGAAGGGACAAAGAGTGAAGGGAACAAGTATGGCAAGAGTGGAAAAGACGCGGGAACGAACGTGAAAGGACCAAAAGAAGTCGATTACAAACAACCGAAGGTAGAAGCCGAAGATCAAGGAGGGAGTAGTTGGGAAAGTGCCGAGTCAAGGAAAAGCTATATAATCAAGAAGTGACGAACACATAAGGAGGGAGGAGGAACCAAACAGTTCATAGGCCAGACAAATTAGATTACTCTAAGCTCTAAGCTTAGATTAGAAACTAGTGGGTGAGAGTTATACCGATTTTACTCGATACTGTAATGTTATTGGATTGTATGCGTTTAGAGAGAGAGAGAGAGAGAGAGAGAGAGTTGGTTGATTCTCTTCCTTATGCTTGACTCCTCTCTCTTCTTCTTCTTTTCGTAAGTACCTTATCCTAGTAGTAAGTTGTTACACTACAAGCACTATATCTTGGGTTCGAAACCCAGTTACCTCACCTCTCTATTACATACTTCATATATACATATATCTCTTTTAATTCACTAGTTGCCACTTGTGGAATGTAGGGGGTTGAACCCATGACCTCCTGGTCTCCATTGGCTCCTCTCTCTCTCTCTCTTCTCTCTTCTCTCTCTCTTCTCTCTCTCTCTCTTCTCTCTCTTCTCTCTCTTCTCTCTCTCTTCTCTCTCTCTCTATCTCTCTCTCTCTCTCCACACACACACACACACACAAATGTTTGATGTTGTCTCTCTTGTCTTCTTCTCTTCTGTATTTCTGTCCCCACAGTCTCTTCTCTCTCTCTCTCTCTCTCTCTCTCTCTCTCTCTCTAACACAGACAGACACAGACAGAGAGACAGGCAGGCAGAGTGCCAATGCTCAGCTATGCCCTCTACCCTTACTCTTCTTCTTCTTCTTCTTCTTCTTCTTCTTCCTCCTCCTCCTCCTCCTTTGCTTCCTTTGCTTCCCCTCTCGACCGATTCGCAGAGTGGGTGCCCGAATGCCTTCATCCAGCCATCGCCATAGCCAGCGAGATGAATTATCACCACCATAACCAAGAAGAAGAAGAAGAAGAAGGTCTCGAAGAGGAGGAAGAAGAAGACGAAGAAGAAGAAGAAGAAGAAGAAGAAGAAGAAGGGCTTGAAGAAGGCTCTGTTACCTCTGCATCGTCGATCGAAGGTAGAGAACGAGAGGAAGAGGAAGAGGAAGAGGAAGACGGCGAGGAAGAAGGAGAAGAAGAAATCGAGGAAGTTTATCAGAGAGGTCTAGATTACCCACGAGACGATCACCACCTTGTTCTATATTCACATCAGTATAGGGGTAGTGGGAGTGGCAGCAGATCCATGACTTGCCTTTCTTGCAAAGAAGTCTACAGTAGGAGAGGGGCAGGGACATGTAGAGAGTGTTATGATGAAGCATCGGAAACAAAAGAAGCCCTTAAGAAAGAGATCGATGAGCTTCGGGCCCAAATCGCCTTCCTGAAGACATGGTCTCCTGAAGCCATGGATGAAGGATGTGCTGATATTGTGCTGGAATGCTCAGAAGGATCAAAAATCAGAGCTCATCGGGCCGTTCTGGTAAGAGTTTTGATGGTTTCACTCTCTGCTAGAAACTGGCAAGGTTCCGATATGTATATGTATATGTATACTACATTCCTTCAATGGCTTCAATGAATTCTGATATGAGTTTTGATGGTTTTACCAGTAACTGGCAAGGTTCTGATATGTATGTAATATGTATGTAAATATGTATATGTATATGTATACTACATTCCTTCAATGGCGTCAATGAATTCTGATATGAGTTTTGATGGTTTTACCAGAAACTGGCAAAGGTTCTGATATGTATGTAAATATGTATATGTATATGTATACTACATTCCTTCAATGGCTTCAATGAATTCTGATATGAGTTTTGATGGTTTTACCAGAAACTGGCAAAGGTTCTGATATGTATGCAAATATGTATATGTATATGTATACTACATTCCTTCAATGGCTTCAATGAATTCTGATATGAGTTTTGATGGTTTTACCAGAAACTGGCAAAGGTTCTGATATGTATGCAAATATGTAATATGTATGTAATTATGTATATGTATATGTATACTACATTCCTTCAATGGCTTCAATGAATTCTGATATGACTTTTGATGGTTTTACCAGAAACTGGCAAGGTTCTGATATTTATGTAATATGTATGTAAATATGTATATGTATATGTATACTACATTCCTTCAATGGCGTCAATGAATTCTGATAATGTGGTTTGCTCATCTTGTAAACTCTCTGAAATTATTGCGGTACATTTTAGTGTATCTTTAGGCTTTAGTTAACTTGTGGATATTTATTCCTCGTGCAAGTATATCTTTAGGCTTTAGTTAAATTGGTGCCTTGTTCTGATATGTTCCTTTTTCTCTGATTCAGATAAGTAGATCGTCTGTGTTTAGAGCTATGCTTGAGAGTAAAATGGAAGAAAGTCGGACAAACACCATCAAGATCACAGATTTCTCTTATGAAGTGTTGAAGCTTTTCATACATTATCTATACACAGCTGAAATTTATCCGGAGTCATTGGATGACTCTGCATTTGATCTATTGGCACTCGCCGAGAAGTATCATGTAAACCAGCTAAAGTCGATGTGTGAACGATACATGATTTCTAAGGTAAATAGTGGAAATGCTCTGTTCAATTTTGAGTATGCGAGCTTGCATAGTGCGAAGACACTAAAAGAAGCTGCATTAAGCACTATCATGGAAAATATCAAGGAGCTTTCTTCGAAGAGTGAATACAAAGATTTAGTAAACAGAGATCCAAAACTTGTGGTAGAGATATATGAGGCTTACTTAAGAAAGCAAACAGGAAAAGGCTCAATTCAGTAATCAAGTGGTTGAAATAGATTCTGATGCTCATGAAATTATTCTTAAAATCTGTCGATAGAGTGATTTGCATTCTTAAAAGCTGTGGATTGTAAATCATTTTGAGTGAAGAATAATCAATGCCACTAGCATTCGTATGGAAATCTTTTCTAACTGAAAGCTGGTTTTGGAATTTTCCTTATATGGGAGTAGTAGAGAATCCAGCCATATCTAAAAGTATAACTGAACTGGGTTTTCAATTTCCTGTATGAGAATAATGAAGAAATCAGCTCACATTAAGACTTCGTAAAATCAAAAGAGCCTGAAAGCAGCATATTTGGTAGCCCATACAATTGTTTGACCAATTGCCTACTGAAATGTAAATCAGCAAAGAACTTATAAATACGCATCATTTTACATAGGTTTTGAAAATGTATGCTGTGATCCTCCTCCATTCAGGTTTGTGACAGATATCTGTATTTTCTTAACTTACCACTTTAGAATAAGCCATTGGTGTGCTTGACCTCAGCTCTGCCATATCTCCAATACTACATATGGGCCTTTAATTGACTAGGTATGACTTCGAACAAATTGGAAGTTTCTTTGCATTGCATACTTTGCTTGGTTGTAACTTTGTTTAATTCGTTGCAGTTGAGGTTTAGTCATAGAAGAAACATTGGAATATGTGGTATATTTTTAGTGATTGTTTCGCATACTCACCAATAATATGTGTTCTTTTTAGCTTGCACTAGTTTTCATTTTCTATGTTGAATAGGTAGGAAGTACATAGACATCGATGTCAAGATTAATATTCCCAGGATGTGAAGGCGAAGGAGATTATTGTGAGAAAGATGTTGCTTACATATCTAAGTACTAGACACAAGGATACCAAATGAAGAGAGATTGCTGTCCCAAAAGATCGATACATCCAGTGTAGTGATGAACTAAAACAGAAGATGGAGGGATGCCACAGAACAAGACTTAAATGAGGAACCAGGTCACAAAAGAAGAAAGCATTCACTATTGTGATTAATAATACACCTTAATCTCTACACTAATAAAGTTTCATGGAATTATTAACTTTGAAGTATCGTGATCAGATATAGCTGATTTTGGTGGTGTAATTGCCCAAAAATCTGACTCTTCACCTGTTACAATCTCCATTGATGACGACTGTACTTATAATTTGGAAAGTTGAAATACAAGTGAAAGGTTATTGGCTGTGGTAGAGGTATATATTTGACGCGTTCTGTCATTCCAGCAGCCTAACATAAAAGTTTTACGCCGGGCTATGGTAGACCGTAGAGGTATATATATTTTGTCCTGTTCATGCTAAGGTTTCACCACCCCCAGTGGAGGGCAGTGGTAAGGTTTCTACCACCTCTCTTGTGATTGAAATTTTCCCTCATTTCTCCTATCCTAGCGTGAATTCAACCTGATTATAGTTGCTGTAAAAATGTAGCCGTCTCTAAGGTACACAGCTCTAGTGGTATCACAAGCTAACATCAGGAATCAATTATTTTGGTTTGAGCGATTGAGTCAGCAGATAGGATCAAGAAGATGCTCATCACATTTCTTTTCTTTTCTTTTAGCACGTTACACATGAAATCTTATATTCAGTGACATAGAGTATAGAACCATGTTATGGATGTGTCAGCTGATATATGGTTTTGGGAGACATCTTCAACTATTATAAATCATAAAAATTGTACTAATTCATTATTCAACTATTACATTGCGTTGAGTCATCATTAGATTTCTCTATTTATCTTAAACTGATCAAAATCTTGGATATTATAAATGTGGTGTACATGTGATTCTCAACTCTATTTTTGTTTATTTTTTGGATGGAATTAAAACTGTGCTAAGATAAAATGAAGAACTATTTACATACAATTGGAAAACCCTGGAGCTTAACAGAGACATTGAAAATAGATACTATCAATGACCATGGGAGATGAATGTGATATATGGACCTTGACCAACCCCATCCCATGGTGATGATAGAAGTCAATTTTATTGCTTTGATGCTATATGATGTAAATCACCAACCCAACAGCCAGAGATCTTTAACAAGTGGTGGTTGTGCTTTAACAAGCCAAGAGGCAGCAGGGCTTTAGATTGATGTACATAATTTATTTTCAATCTAGGATACAACAAATGGACTTGAAATACCATCAAAGTAATGAAGCTTCCCAATCAAGAAAGGCTTCTTTGCAGCACCAAAATGCCGTAACCTGTAAGTACCCGGTACAACATTCTCTGGAATTTCCCATTGTATTGTGGCTTGACTGTAGGCACTAAGCTTCGATGGTCGGCTCCACAAGAATTTTAGACAAAGATCATCATCATCAAATGCAGCTTTCCAGCCACTCTCTGCATCTAATGCCTCAACAAGAGAAAATGTGCCTTCAGTGAATAAATCATTGCGAGGACTTGCAGACCAGAAGCGTGCAGTTACAACATCTCCTGCTTTTGCAGAGACTTCAAGTTTAACATCTTCTATAATATCACCAAATCTTGTATTGGGTGGTGTGCTATCATACACCACACCAGGGAGAAGCTCCAGTTGATCATGGAAAAGATCCGAAGGCTGTACTCCAGGATCCACTGGTTTACCTTCTGCTAGAGATGTTGCAAGTTTATTGAATTCTTGAATGTAAGCACTTAATGTATGAGGTCCATAAAGAGTTGAAGCACCCTGAGAAGATAGAAGTTAGCACACAAGATTCACAGTTTCTGTCAAAAGAAGGGGGGAACACAAAGGTCAACATTTGAAAACACAAAAATGAAAGAAGATAAGGGCCAACTGGAGGTGTCTTTTACTCTTCTATTTGCTAGTTTATAAGATACTAAAATACATGAGATTTGTCTGATACAAAATAAAGGCACAATTTCCTATCAACCACAGTAGTAAGAATACAAAAGGGAAATTGAGTTTTAATCAACAACTAGCATCAGAGCTTTGCGTTTTGTCTTCTTTGGGCAGTTACAATTCATGTGAATAGCAATATCTGGTCAGCAGCATCAGTTTGTCCACATTGGTGTTCTAGTGCACACTGGTTCACATGAATTGACAAAAACAACCCAAAGAAAGTAGATTCAAGTATGAATAGGGAAGCTGAAATTTGAAAAGTTTGATGGTGTGGCTTTTGGAGGATGCAGATTAAAGACATCCATACCAGGAAAAGCTTAATCAACTTCTCTCAGACAAAAAGCCAGATGCTGTGAAAGCTGAAGACTAGAAACTTCTCGATAGAATAGACCTCAGAGTTATCTGATTAGTGATATCGCACAATGTTACTTTTTATATAGCAAAGGGAAACACCACGATGGTCTTATGGCTAGCCATCGGTCTCAAACAAAGTCCATTTGATGGGTTGACTGTTTAATTTGTGGATGACTAAAGGAGCTTCAGTGGCTCAACATCTCAATAAACTCAACACTGTCACAACCCAGTTGAGTTCAGTTGGAATTAAGTATAAGCATTAATTCTTTTGGCTTCACCAACTGGAGAGTTGGAATGCTACTGTCATGGCTGTGAGTAGCTCATTGGGAACCAATAAGCTGAAATTTGACAATGTTTGTGATCTGGTTCTCAGTGGAGGGATTGAACATAGAAAGAAAAGCAAGTGAATCGTTGACCTCTTTGGTGCTGCATACAAAATCAAGGGCATGAAATTCAACCAGAGGAACAGGCATGGCAGATCAAACCACTGGTAGATCAAATGGCAGGTCCAAATCTGGAATCCAAATACAAATACTTCCAATACCTCAAAGAACATCATGTTGATTGTGAGAAAAACAGGCATTGCAAAAATGCAGAGGAACCAAGAGGAGAAGGCAGAGTCAAATGTTACCTTCACTTCCAATGAAAATTATGCACTGATATTCTCTTGGAAATAAAGGAAGAATCTCGGGTGTTTGATCTGGTGCACCATTCCGGGGGGTTACTTCGGGTTACTTCTCAAAAAGAATTCTTAGAGAAGTATATTCCAGGAAAGCTTGGAATAGTAAAGATGAAGTTGAATGGGTTAGTTTGGAAGCTCATGAATGTCAGTCATATTCCCAACCTCAGAACTTAATCTCAGGAAGGCAGTTCGCTGGCAAAGGCTACACTGCAATCTTCCATGATAACAATTGGAAATTTCCAAAAGGCGCAATAACAATCGGTCAAGGCGAGAAGAACGACACCCTTCACATGATACCAAGGGCTCAAAAGCAGTTGCAACAGGCAATCAAACTACAAATCTGTGGCACTAAAGATTTATGCCACATGAGTGAGAAAGGGATGAAGATTATGCACTTGGAGTAAACCTCCAGGTCTATTGAAGCATCTTTGGACAGAACGTGTCATGTGTTGGAAACCATCTATATCTGACTGATGGAGGGGAGCCTAAAATGTACAAGGAAGCATGAAACACAAGATGAAGTCTCTAATTTCCAATGACACTTAGGAACTAGTTGAGTTATCCATGGGAAAGAACACACTTCACAACAAAAGGGCACACCAGAGCATGATGGTTCAAAGAAATACAAAGAAAAACATATATGCACGTGAATGAAACCTCAGTTGGGAGAACCGTAAGAGTCCTACGAATAAATGCAAGTCCTCTTGGATCACAAGGGATGAGCTTAAGAGTCCTATGTATTAGTACAAGCCCGTAGTGGGATCACAAGGGATGTCACTTTACTATAAGAGTGGAGGTTTGAGGAGGTTACATACTAGTTATCAAAGGATTCCAGCACAAAGGAGTTGAATGCAAGTCCTCTTGGATCACAAGGGATGAGCTTAAGGGTCCTATATATAAGTACAAGCCCTTAGTTGGATCACAAGGGATGCCACTTTGCTATAAGAGTGGAGGTTTGAGGAGGTTACATACTAGTTATCAAAGGATTCCAACAAAAAGGAGTCGAATAATTGAATTTTTGCACTAGTTGTGAAACTTGATACTATTAGGACCATGTTGAGTATTGTAGCCAATGAAGAGCCTTATTTTGAACAATTGGATATGAAGTCTGCATTTCTTCATGGAAAAAGTTTGCCAGCTTCATGCACAAGAAAGGTTCCTTGAAGTGCAATGCTCATTGTTGCTACTTCAAGAGATATCAATCTAGTATATTACCCTACTACTTTATGTTGACAATGTGTTATTAGCTTGTTCACATATGAAATAAATTGGGAGCTTGAAGCAACAATTATCAAGAGATTTTGACATTTAAGGAATTGGGTTCAGCAAAAGGGATCCTTGGAATGCAAACCACATGAGATAAGCAACAGGGAATTTGCAATTATCTCAACAAAGTACATCACATATATAAATCTATTAACCACCCCCGCTACATAGCCAATGGCTGGTCTCGTACGTACCATCACATACATTAAATTCCCAATGGTTGAGATGTAAGGGACCTTAGTCATGAATTCTCTCTTCCTCTATCTGAGGGGATTGATCCTCGGATAAACAAAAGTGACTTGCCAATAGTGTCCCATGCTAAATTTTATCAAAACACAATCGATGTACTTTGACTAAGATAACTGCAAAATCCCTCTATGCTTCTCTTGTGATTTGCATCCCAAGAATCTCCTTTGCTGGACCCAAAGCTTTCATGTCAAACTCTGTTGATAGTTGTTGCTTCAACCTTCTAATATGGTCCATACTTGAACCTACTACTAACATATTGACATAAAGTAGTAAAACGATATAGTTGGACTTATAGTGGTTGACATAAAGTAGCGGTAGTGGTCGACATTGCACTTTTGGAAACCTTTCTAGTGCATGAAGCCATCAAACTCTCTATACCACTATCTTGGGGCTTGTTTCAGGCCCTACAAACTCTTCTTAAGTTTGCATACCATGTTTTCCTTCCCTCTTTTTGAGAAACCTTACGGCTGGTGCATGTATATCCTCATCAAAGTCTATGTGAAGAAATGTAGTCTTCACATCTAAGTTTCTAACTATACAAGATAAAGAACTTCAACTGAAACAATACTCAACACTAGTCTAATTGTATTGAGCTTTACAATAGGAGCAAAAACATAGGTGCAGTCAATTCCTTCCTTTTGCTAGAATCATTTAACTACTTGGCCTTTGTATCTCTTAGAATTATCATGCTCATCTTTCACTAGACACACCCATTTGTTATAACATGCCTTCTTCCCCACGGGAAAGTTAGCTAGTTCCCATGTTTGGTTGGAGATGAGGGACTCCATTTCATTTTTCATGGCCAGCTCCCGCTTGCTAGCATCACCAGTCTAACAAGCTTCATCATTGTATCCAGGCTCCCCTATACCAATCACCAATAAATAGTTTTGTGTATCTCCTATTAGGTACATAAGGTTGAGAAGACCTTTTCAATACATGAGCTTGAGTAGGAGGTTGTAGCGTGTCGGACTGTTGTGCTCTGCTCTAACTAACCAGTTCTTCTAGTTGAGGACTTGCCACAATCGGCTCTATCACGGGTCTATCTAGGACAGCGTTTGCATTTGCAAATACTGGCCCATTTTGCATTTGAGTTATTGGCATCAATTTTATGCCCACCCTTGTAAATCACCCTTTCGTTGAAAAACACATTTGTACTGCGGATAACCTTTTTTTGTCATCCCAAATTTGGTAGCCAAACTCATCCTTGCCATAGCCATTTGTACTGCGGATAACCTTTTTTTGTCATCCCAAATTTGGTAGCCAAACTCATCCTTGCCATAGCCGGTGAAGCATTTCTTAGATTTGGGATCAAACTTATTCCTACCTTGATCCTTGATATGAGCATATGGTACACAACCAAAAACAACCTCCTCTAGTATTCTATGATCTAGTGGAACCAATGGGCCTCAATTGACCAAGTAAGCAAATGTTCTGATTGTTCTACCCAAAACTACTTTGGTAGACTTGATTGTATACAAATGCTTCAGGCTTTTTTTGTCAACGTTTGGTTCATACTTAACTACACAATTCTATTGATGTATATCCGGCATGGTTCTCCCCATTTTGATCCCATGCTCATAGCACAACTACTTGAATTCAGTGTCTTCATATTTGCCACCACTGTCTCTTCTAAGCCTTTTAATCTTTAGACTTATCCCATTTTCAACCATAGCTTTCCATGTCCTAAAAGCCTCAAACACTTTAGACTTATAATGTAGAAAGTGAAATAGTGTTTCCCACTAATAGATGAAATAGTCATCGCTCCCCAAAGACCAGAAAGAAAAAGCTCTAGCCTTGGTTTCGTTGGGGTTTTGCCACTTATTTGAAAGTTGACCTAAGTCATAAGCTCATACATACAATAAGAGCTTTTAAAGATTTATACAGGCCCTCTATATGCAAGGATTGAAAGTTTCCAAAAATAGAGTTTCTAAAAATAGACACTTCTACACCATGTCTATGCTCTTTTCCAATAATTATGAACGCCTTATGTATTATTTATTATTCTATAATATCAAATTGAACCGAGAATACTAATCGTTTTAAATGACTCATCTTGACCATCCAGGAGCTTATAATCTAGTGCATAATAAATCCGATGATAAATGGAAAAAGTAGCTCAGAACATGATAAGGCCATTTTGAATACAAGGTGATGCCATTTGGCCTCACCAATGCTCTGATAATTTTCGAATATGTGATGAACAACATATTTCAAGAGTATCGAGATCAATTTGATGTTATCTACTTTGATGATATTCTAATTTTCTCATCAAACATGGAAGAAAACCGTCCAGAGGTCTGGCTGGTTCTACCCAAACTTTGTGAACATGGACTTTATGCAAAGAGAGAGAAATGTGAATTTGATTGTACCTTGATGGAGTTCCTCAGTTACGTATCTCACTTGCTAGAATTAGAATGGATGCACGGAAGTTAGCCACAATCTAAGAGTGGCCCGTCCCAATATGGCTGAAGCATGTGTAGTCAGTCATTCCTTGGCTTCGCAAATTTCGTGATTTATTAAGGGTTTTTCCACTCTTGCACAACCCCTAATCACGCTTACCTAATAAGTTGCTCAATTTCGTTTGGACCTCAATTGCCTAGACAACTTCCGAGGTGCTTAAATAAGCCTTCATCTATGCCAAGTGCTGCTACATCCCAACCCAACAAAGCCTTTCCAAGTCGAAATTGATTCCTCTAAATGTTACTATTGGAGCCATCCTATTACAACCAGATGATGCCAGAATGCTGCACCAAATGGCGTACTAATCCTGCAAATTCACAGCCCCAGAAATCAACCACCTAGTCTATGGTAAAGAGCTCGCCACTATCACCTTCGCCTTCAATAAATGGTGACCCTACTTCGCTGCAGCAAATCATCGTGTTCAGGTGGTGACCGACCATAAGAATCTAATCTACTTCACCACAACTCGAACTTTGACTTGGAGGCAGGCTAGGTCATCGAACTTTCTTTCCAACTCCAACTTCAAGATTATTTTTCAACCTGAGGATCGACATGGGAAGGTCGATGCCCTTTCTGAACAATGGAATTTTGAACTTCAGCCAAGGGACGAAACTTACACACCACAATCACACTACTTAAACCCCATCAAGTCCAAGTATTTGCAACTTGCATGTTGTAGGATGATTTTCTGCTCAACATGATAGTTGTGGCAATAACAACCAATAAATTTGGAAATGAGATCAAGGCTAGCCTCAACAACTCATCCAGGGGGGCTTAGAGGTTGAACCTCAATCAATTCACAGTCCAGGATGGCTTAGTGTTTAGGAATAATGTCCTCTATGTCCCAAAAGGATCCTGCCAAACCCCAAATTTGCAAGAATGTCACGACACACTCGTTGACCATATCAAAGTTGTGAAAACCGTAGAATTGGTCTCGCGAGAGTATGGGTGGCTGCGACCTAGGACATTTGTCAAAGAATTCATCAAGACTTGTGATGTCTAGGTTAATTCCAAGGTGGCTCACCATCCATACGGTCTACTTCCACCACACTCACAAAAGCCAGCAGCTGCTTTGGGAAACATGCCCTAGAGGGAGGATAATGTCACAGCCAGGATTTGAACTCAAATCCTTCCTGACTTGGCTATTCACCTTTCATTATAATTTTATATTCTAGAATCCACTAACACATATTGCATCATACGATTGTTCTTGTATATTCTAGAATCCACTAGAGCATGCATATCTCTGGAACTTTCTAGAATCCGTTAATAGCATGAGCACCTCTAGAACTTTCTTTGTACAAATGCCCCTCTTCAACCTCGTATAAATATGTGTGCTCATTTCCTTGACGCTCTTGGCTAGTCATTTGCCTACTTTAAGGATCAGTTCCCTCAAAACACAGGAAAAGAGAGAATTTATGGCAAAGATTCCTTAGCTATTGGAAGTTGGATGGATGAAATTGCCTGTACAAGGCCAGGTATTGGCCATGTAGTGGGAGTAGTTAGTAGGTGTATATCAGATCCATGAAAAGCCCATTGGGAAGCAATCAATGGATTTTGAGTACAAAGGCATCATAGAGAAGTGTTCATACTTCAGCAAAGGAAAAATAAAAGTACAAGGCTACATAATGCAGACCTCAGAAGTGAAGTCGATCACTGAAGCAACACAACTAGTATATATATATATATATCTTCACTTTTGGAACTACAGTTGTTAGTTAGATGTTCTGCACATGCAAAAGGTTGCCGTTTTATCCACTACAAAGCCATAATATGTAGCAGTGACTGAAGCTAATGAAGAGATGATATGGCTTCAAGCTTTGTTAATTGATTTGGGATTCACACAGGAGAAGAATTGACTGTACAGTAATAGCCAAAGTGAGATACACTTAGTGAAGAACTCAAGATTCATTGAAGTACTAAACATATTGGACTTCATTACCACTTTATGAAGCCCCTGTTGGAAGATGAAGGGCTAATATGGAAATACCTCATAGCGTTGGATTTGATATTCCTCAAAGGTGCTGACATACTGTGAGTAAGAATTAGTTAGACCTGCTATAACAACTGTGACATTGTTGAATTCTCCATTTCCTTTCATAATTAGAGTAGCTTTTACAGAATCCCGCAGACGTCTCCCTGCCATAGTAGTGAACTCTGAAAAACAAAAAGAACAGATCAAAACTCCAACAAGGATTCATTCCTTATTTATTGTCCTTTTTATATCTCAATTCACACATTGCTTCCAATATATACTCTCAGAAAATATATAGAGATACGCATATATTCTACAAAGGCAATCATGGCCTTCAGCAGACAGTTACAACTCCCAACTAGAAATAAATCTTGCAGTACTTTCCCTGCTTATGATGCCACCAGAAAGGATTAATGGGATGTTACAACTTACCCCTTACATGACCCAATCATTTACAATATTACATATTTAAATCACCAAATAAACATCATTACTACTCACATCAGCCAATCAATACTTATCCAATAATTTCCATAATTATAACAACCATATGTGTATTATAACCCATGTCCCCCTGGTGGTAGTGTAGTAATTAAATCTCAACAGTTTCGCTTCAACAAAACACGTTAATTAGCCTCATAGATAATAATAAAAATGAGAGAAACACAAAGATGACTACGATACCTGAAGGAACACACAATATTATGAAATTCCCAAGACGTAGGATTTGCAAAGGAAGCACAGCAGGCTGTCAAATAATTTTACTGAGATTAGAGATCTTTTCTGGAAAATATGACTCTGTACTTTGGAGTAAGATGAGATAAGATTACCGCCCAAGCATACGGGAAATGAATCTCCCCAACGTCAATGAGTATTGGCTTAGGCTTTTGACAGTCAATTTGGTTTTGACTTGGTGGCTTCAATAAGGATCCAACAAGCTTCCAAAACACGTTTCCCTACATGTAACAATGAGTTTTAAATTAATGTTTTTCATTAGTTGATCCACTTCCCAAAACATATGGATTCAACAAGTTTCTAAATGTATTTCCCACATACAAGAAATTATTAAAAATGGAAATGTTTTCAGCTTAGTTTTCTATTTCAAATAAGGAAGTTGAAAAAAAAACTTACTTGGTTATCTCCCTGCTTGAAGCTGAATGCTCCTGGACCATCTGTTGTTCCAGCAGCAAAGCTGAACCCTACAGCAGCTGGGCATGTTTTCACCACATTTCCTACCGTACCTTCATATGATCCACTATGTAATATGACACTAATATTAGAGAAATCGACATATGTATGACGATAGTCAATCTTCCCGACGAGTTTGTCTGTTGCAGAATTGAAAAGAGATGATGCCTTTTCAAATTGCCTATCAGCTATTACCTTTGTGCTTGCGAAGTCATCGGGAAAGCTGAAAGTTGTATGGATTCTCATGTTACTAGACAAAACGTTTCTGGGGGGCAGTGGTAAAATAGAATGAAAAAAGAGAAAAAAACAACATGTGACTTACCCAGGCCCTCTGCCTATGCAAAGCTTGTTTTGACCATTACATGTGCTATGATCAAAATTGCAAGGTGAACCTGTATCAAGGCAATAAGCTCCCAGGACATTTGGACTAGTATCACCAACGTTTGATTGGCAAAAGGCGGCCACGAACGGACGTTTACTAATATCAGAAATCTGATTTCTGATCCGTAGATTCACCTTTCCATGAAGATCCAATGCATGCAAGAATGCATCTTTTTCTTCACCTACACGGAAAATAGGAAGTTAAAGACTTCACTCTGATATATCTTATACTAACTATATAGCAAGGTGAGTGAATCAGGCTTTCAAAGACTATACCTTTCTTGATGCTCCGGAAACTATTGCCATCTTTTGAAGCCTGATTTTCAAATTTCTTATTATATGAATCCTCCATAAGACGTGCTGCAGCACCTTTGTTATCACCACTAATCAGCTGATTTGTCCTGCCCATCGATGTCCCATGAGTAGCAAACCAATTGAAGGATCCAAGTGCACCTTCATCATTGATGAACTTCAGCAATGTCATCTCTTTATCTGTGTCATATGGGTACCGCGATCGCTCATCCAATGGATTGTTGAGGTAAGCACTCGGACTTCGATTTATATTTGCAGACAGCAGTTCACCTATCAAGTAGGCTTCATCACTTGGATTAAGTTTTAACTGAAATTCAAAAACCACAAAAAAGGCATAACTGCACAATTTCGATGTCAGACAAACACTGCAAATACCGTGAGAAAATTAGCAATTAAATTATCCAAAGACAAAAGATATTGGCTTCAGGGATGGTGCAAAGTTTGTCTTCCCACATGTGAAACTCAAAAATCCGGCATGCTAACTCTGTACTATATAGAAAATGTAACAGTCATGATAAGATACAACGTGTGACTCTTGGCAACAATGATCTATTCTTGTTATTTGTATTCTTGTGCTCAGGTTTGTGATTTGTATTGTCTTTCAGCCCCCATGTTCCACCCCTCAATATCATGCACCTAAACAACCTTTCTTCCAAACAAATAAATAAATTGGTACCTTTACATATTACTATCTATTGGTAACACATGCAATGGAAGAGAATCACAAGTTTAAGAACTCCTAGAATGAATAAAAAGTAATATTCAGCTAACCATTCACTAACCTGTGTTCACATAGACAGACCCGCCCTGTAAATTTTCATGGGCTTGCACAACACTGAGCACAATACCACTGACAAGAGCATCAAATGACTGACGAACAAATCCCAAGGATGTGATTATATACAAGACATACTGCAAGTATCCCCCCGGTCCTGAATGGGTATGTATTCCACTAATAGCCACGTTTTCCACTGTGTAGAGATCTCCATATCTGATGACATATCACCATTCTGTGTGAGATATGATCCCCAAATACATGAAAACACTATGAATATTGAGGTCATGAACATTTCTTAAAAAAATCACAGTCAGTTAAATGTGTGGATAAGTAATAACAAAAACCAAATCATGTGATCCCCCCCCCCCCCCACACCAGCATTCCTGCATGTCAGGTAATTTTCCCGAATAAATGAGATTGCTATTAATGAGAAGCTGTCCATGAGCATTTCCAGAAATTGTCGTATAGTGATTACGTCGATAAATATGAATATATATATGCAATTTCATGAGCCCTCTTCTTATTTAAGTGGGACGCAGTCTGTTTTCAAGCTCTCATAACACTTAAAACCATCGTCTACTTAATATGTAGATTATATACAATATACACATGAAATTCATCTGCTCTCCCCCTCTTTATAAAGCAATTGGGGCATAACCTATATTTAGAGCACGCTAATTGCTTAAAATCAACATCATCTACTGAAACGTCAAGTATATCCAATGCATGTGCTCTTTTTTCTTATAGTAATTGTGTAGATATAACAGAACGTAGATATCCAATTCACACGATCTCCTCTTATCTCATGCTGTGGAATCAGAGAAAGAAACCTGTTCTTCAAGCTCTCTAACACTTTGAGAGTGACAAGGTCCGAGCCCATACAAGCATCGACATTTACGAATGCAAATCGGGTTCGGTTGTCATCACGAGATGCAACCACGAAAGTTCTTGCTCTCAATCGGAAGTGAATTCCTGCGCCATTTTGGGAAGGACTTGCATATCCCATGAAATTCACATCAGCGGCAGGCCCTGTGATATCATAGCTCCCTATTCCGATCAAGAAATCGCCACTAGCGGCAACATATTTGCTACATACTAATATCATGTATGTAATTACCATGATAAAGCTTAGCTTACAAGCTGAGAGAGCATGAGGGCATGAGGGCATGAGCTGTAAACCCATATTGAAACCTTTTTCTTGGCTAACAACCTCAATGCTACTAATTTCAGAATCTTCCTCCAAAATGCTTATATCTAGTGAAATATTAAATCACAAATGACGAGTGTAAAGCTCCTCCAGTTTCCTTTTTGTTCTATTATCCATCTCCATACACCACAATCCAGATACTTCTCTTGTAGAAACCCACATTGTTTATATAGACCCTTTCCTTTCTATCTTTTCTTCAGTTACCCTCTCCTTGTTCAAACCCAGTAGGCCTAGGGTTTTTCAATTCTCTCTGCTTTTTATACCACTTTTCAAGAGCTTCAGAAGCACTAAGAGCTGAGGCTGATGCAAAATGCAGGCGTGGTGTTCCCAATGGATAGCAAAGCCATGAAGAAGAAGAAGAAGCAAAAGGGAGAGAATTGTTGCTCATTCCAAAGAAATGGTGTAGTGTAGTAGTTAATTGTTACTCTGTTCCTCTCCTTTCAGCAGATTTGGAGGCAGCAAATGTTAATTAATGTTTGGATAGGAGTTACTCTGTTTCTCTCCTACTCCAAAAAACTCTTCAGTGTTTGTTGTCTTTGTCATTCAGACAAAAAAAATGGTCTCTATGTATGTGTGTGACAGTGTGTGTGTGTGTGTCTAATGGTATGTATGTACAGGCTACTACAGCATAGTATGAACCATTCGTACCATACGTGCATTCGCATAGAGAATGATTCAATCCCTTCGAGTATGGTAAATACCATACTTTTTGTATATTCATTATTTTATTGTAAGGTATTTTTACCCAAAAACAAAATTTAAGGTGAAAAGTGTACAAAAGAAACATAAGAATGTTTTGATAACATGCGCATTCGTTTTGCATTCGTATGGAAAAAAACAGAATGTTTGCCCATGCATTCGAGTATATTACGTACTATGATGTACCGTATTTGAAACTCTAAGCTTGCATTCTCAATGTCCCGTCCGTTCCCCAACCCTTGCTAAGCCTCGTATCTCCATCAGGGCCCCACCATTGGCCTTCACAAAACATTGGGGGGGGGCATGATCGATCGATTGATCCAAGTGTTATTATGCATCTCTTTTTCTTTTATCTTTTTTCGTTCGATTCGTTGGTCCTGATTGGATTGGAAGCATCCTGGGAAACCTTGTGCACACAGCTTCATCCTTCCTTTCCTCGCAGATATAGGAGACAAACTCGGGAATTTCTCAATATATATTCGATCATGTTCTGGGAAGAGACAGAAGCAAATATGCACTCTCCACAAAGTGGGGGGTGTTGTCCTCTACTCCATGATAGATACGTGGGAGGAAGTGGGATTGCTTTGTGTTTTTTACACTAACCTTTCCACATCTCGGAAGAATGCATCTAGCATCTTTAAGTGGCTTTGCGTGGGGATGAGAGATGATCTTTATTCGCATTAATGATGTGTACAAACTTTTAACCACCCCCTTTTGATGTGTATTTCCCACGAACTCCTTCATTCCCCGAGAATATATGTCGATGAAGTTTTGATTGGATGTCATCCCCATCTACCCCCTCCAAGCGTGGAAGTTTCATTTATTTCAATCCCAAAGTTGGGCACGTCCAATTCAGAGGTGAACGAAATTATATAAACGGTCGGTGCAAAAAAGTGAAAAGTTGCGGGGAAATAATGGAAGTGTGTGAGAGTTTTGTAACAGTAAAAAAAGACAAATCTATGAAAAGAAGATGACGGTAAGGACTTTGAAATTAATGCTCGTGTTTCACATTACCTTGGCCATTTTTCAATCATTTCTTGGGTTGTGGAAATGAATTATACTACTCGTGGCGCGTGCTATTCACATGCACTGATCATAAACTCCAATCTAACGCATAGACTCCATTTAAATGCAGCATTGCGTAACTTACGTGAAAACATTCATCTATTGGCACTTCTTGGTTGCTAGTTGGCGTGAATTGCATAACTTATTGTTTATCTAAGCAAAGCTTTTGTCACATAGTGTTGTTGCACAAGGTTCCATATTGTTTTGTCATTTTCCAATAACTACACAAATAGATGTTTCATCTCTAGTAGTATAGACATTACCTTCATGTATGTCGTAACTAAAGAAAATAAACATGTCTTGTTTCTTACAAAAACCCAACAAAAGGAATGCACAATACACCAAAAATCCTAAAGTAGAAAACCCTCTAAGAGAGATAAAAAATGACAAGACCAAGTCCAGAAAACTATTTACTATAACCAAATAAAAAAAGTAACATCTTATTGTAGATACACGAGAGTGTTGCATAAAAGAATAAATCTTCCTCTAATCTTAAAATCTAACGAAGCAAAAATAAGAACCAAAAGCTCATTGCACACAACATGCCAAAGGTGTCGACGTTCAATTGGTGGCTAGTAAGGCATCAATGGAGGAATCAAAGAAGGCTTAATTGTGTTCTCGAGGTTTCCCTCAATACTCCTAAATTTGGTCATTTTCCCTCTTCCTCACCTTCCAAGAGTGAATGTGTATAATATACATATATACATACACACACAATTTGCTCCAAACTCTTTAGGCCGAACGGGTCAAATTGCCCTCAGTGTGAGACACCTAGAGACGACACATCTATTTGGCGCCACTATAAAGAACTTTAGGCCAATGCTCGAAGCCATCATTGAGCTTTTCGTAAGCTCTCCCAAGGTTAATTTTTCCTAGGGTCCGACTAAGGTCGGGGAAGGTAACATGTGATTAATAGCTATAATAATTACCCACTTATAATTGTCTAATGATTAGCATGCTAGTTGCTAGATGAAGCTTTCGGGTTCATAGTTTTTCTTTTGTATACTTTAATTTTTTATGATGATTTCACCTCAATTGTTTCTATTTTTAATTAGCATTCTTAAATTAGAGTATTTTTATTCATCTCTCTAAAAGTTTTAGGTAATTTTGGCTATTTTCCATTTTCCCTCTACTTTATTTCGTTATTATCTATTAGGAAATTTCCAAATTCATAGAAGGTACAACCATATTTAAGGAATTTTCATCTTCCTTAAAAACATTAAATAGCACAAGTACATATTATGTACATTTAATCAACGTAATATCTCAAAGCTTGAAGCTTGGAACCTCTCGCCTCAAAAGCTCAAACCTCGAAGCTTGAAAGCTCGAAGTTTGATATCCCCCAAAGCCTCAAACCTCGAAGCTCCACTAAATCCTTCACTACCACAAACACAGAAAATTAGTAAAAAGACAAATTAATAGCCATTAAAATGTCGCAAGGCAAGGCCCTTGGAGTTAGATTTTTTAAATTTTAAAACAAATCTAACTTGGCACATCTAGGTGAGGGGCATGGGGGATAGGGTAAGACCTACAAGGGTCTAGTTCATGCACAAAGTAAATCTTGATTTAGATTTAAATAGGGGTAAACAAGCCTAGGAGGAGACTAGATAACGTTAAAACAAGGTTGATTAGATGTCTTGGAAAAACTTAAGACCTTGGAGAAGGAAATTGAAATATGATATTATTCCCAACTAGATAAAGGTGGGAGATTCGAGGCAATTACCACATGAATAAGAGTAGTCATCGAAAATAAGTTCGCATGAGAAGCACTCCACAACAACTCATCCTCATAGATTATGAACTAAAATGGCAACATGGGCAGAATCCAATGGAAACTAGAGATGCTTCCCATGAGCCCACAAATAGTCCAGGTACTAACTACCCCATTAACCTCGGTCAATGGGAAGCTATATGAAGAACTCTCCCACCAACATGGTATGGGCACGAAAACCCTTATTTCCCTCGAACTCTTGGGTATTTCTTTTGCATGATCAAAAGGCCAAAGGCTGGATACTCTATTCATGCACGAGTATTATTCATGGAAGCCAACTAAAACTAACAAGTAGGTTCATGTGCGAAGATTTATAGCTGAAGGGAAGGACGACTACATTCAAGCTATGTAGCGCATTAGGAAACAAAACTGACAAAAGCTCAAGGGTGGCACACGAGGGCCACCCAATTTTGGTTTCTAAAGCATAGACGAGTATTATTCACGAAAGCCAGCTAAAACTAACAAGTAGGTTCATGTGCACAAATTTATAGTTGAAGGGAAGGACAACTCCATTCAGGCTATGTAGCACTTTAGGAAACAAAACAAACAAAAGCTCAAGGGTGGCACACGAGGGCCACCCATTTTTGGTATCTAAAGCATAATCAAGTACATGGACTAACCAAACCCAAGTACACAACATAGCCAAAACGCGAAACTCATGAGTGAAATCTCAATGGAAAAAGAACCTCATCAAAAACCTCAACATGAAGTTGAGAAGTGGATCCTAAAATGTGTTGTGTACCCTCTAGGAAAAAATGAGGCCAACAATGAATGGCCAAGGTCCACCTATGAGTGAACACAAACATGGCATCCCTTGTCAAGGTCAATCCACTAACACCACCACCACAACAAGAGCATCCCCACGAAGTCACAGAGGTTGAACAACCCAATGTGTAACAAACCACGATGATTTAATGACCTACCATTTTCAAGTGCATGACATATGACTAGGTCTTGGATTTGGGCACCCACAAAACCCCCCCTTACCATTCCATCAAGGTTTCCATGTCTATAGTTAGTATTCATGCTAATTCATGTCTTCTTGTATGCAAAGAGAAGTTCAATTCAGTGCATATGGGGTGTGTACATACATAGTCTAAGTTTAGTTGGGTTGGTTTCTTTTTCTCTTGTTGCATTTGCACCTCATCTCCATGTCCATGTCCATCCTCAACCCTATTCCCATGTCCACCCCCATCATCATCGTCGTCTCCTTCTGTTGCTCCACATGTAGGCCTAGTGTACCAACATAAAAAGCAGCAATGGCACTCACACTACAAAAAGCTTGAATGATAGATAGAGCTAGCTCCACAAAGAGAGAAGACACACACTGAGCTCTCTCTCATCACCTTGTATAGCTTAAGCTTCAATTTAGTGTTTAGGGTTACGTGCTGATTAAGTCCAAACCCTAATCACACCTCTTTTCGTATGTGTTGTGTGACTCCTTTGATTAATCGAGGTGTGGCTCCTAGCACCATTACCAGTAATCTATTGCCTCTACATGTATATGCACTTAACACTTCAGCCTCACGAGGCATAGGTTAATTTCTTAATCAAGGATAGTCTTAGTGAGGTGAGGTGAGAGTTTGAGAGGGTAGGGCCCAATAAAGCCACCAAATCGAGAATGAAGGACGACCATAATCACCCTTAGGATATACAGAAACCTAAACCCCTCGACCAACAATTCTAATGAGCGGGGAAACATTTCCCTCTCGTATAACATATATAGACATGCCCTTCGTGTGAGACACCTAGAGACGACACATTTCCACATCCCTTGTTATGATTAATTCACAAATATAACATATTCATAGTGTACCCTAAATCGTTCATGTCAAAATACTTACATAAGTCCACACTCAACTTGTGGATATGATACACAGAATGTCTAACAATTAGCATATCATCAAATACAACGAAAGAATAATAAAGCTACCTCCCAATAAGTGCATAACATATATGCACAACAATCTCCATTAGTCTTCATATAGTTTCGACTCACCATGAAGGAACCAAACTTTGTATACTATTGTCATGGTGCTACTGTCAAGGCATAGGGACCCTTTTTCAGCTTACAAAGCAAGTTTTCTTTATCGTTCTCCTCAAAGCCCTCTTTTTGGTCCAAGTAGATATCTTCCTTTAATTCATAACACAAAAAAACGGTCTTTACATCAAGTTGTTTAGAGCTCAAGGTTGAAACTAGATGTTAAACCTAAAACGACTCAAATGGAACTCAATTTTATAACTCAGTGAGAATATTT